>NW_025727936.1:0-88816 GCF_021461385.2 Schistocerca piceifrons
ATCTCAATTAAATACTAAAAACACAATGCCGACTTAAGTACAAGAAAACTGACTCTTCTTACTGTCTATGATTTGAACCATTCCTGTGAAACTAGTTATAGATTCTGATGCTTCACTTCCGGTTTACTATATCCTCTGACTTTCTTATTGACGTTGAAACACAGAAATTGCAATCGGAATTAAATGCAATAGGAACTTTGTCGACTGAAGTACAAGAAGACAGACTCTTCTTACTGTCTATGTTTTGAACCATTCCTGTGACAGTAGTTATAGATTCCGATGCTTCACTTCAGGTTTACTGTATACCTCTGACCTTCTTACTGACGATGAAACACAGAAATTGCATCGGAATTAAATACAATGGGCTAAATGCCGACTTAAGTACAAGAAAAACGATTCTTCTTACTGTCTATGTTTTGAACCATTCCTGTGACACTAGTTATAGATTCCGATGCTTCACTTCAAATAACTGTATCCCTCCGACCTTCTTATTGACGATGAAACACAGAAATTGCATCGGAATTAAATACAAAAAACACAAAGCTGACTTAAGTACAAGAAACTGACTCTTCTTACTGTCTATGTTTTGAACCATTCGTGTGACACTAGTTATAGATTCCGATGCTTCTCTTCAGGTTTACTGTATCCCTCTGACCTTCATATTGACGATGAAACTCAGAAATTGCATCGGAATTAAATACAAATGGCACAATGCCGTCTACAGTACAAGAAAACTGACTCTTCTTACTGTCTATGTTTTGAACCATTCCTGTGACATTAGTTACATATTCTGATGCTTCACTTCAGGTTTACTGTATCCCTCTGACCTTCTTATTGACGATGAAACACAGAAATTGCATCGGAATTAAATACAAATGGCACAATGCCGTCTACAGTACAAGAAAACTGACTCTTCTTACTGTCTATGTTTTGAACCATACCTGTGACACTAGTTATAGATTACGATGCTTCACTTCAGGTTTACTGTATCTTTCTAACCTTCATATTGACGATGAAACACAGAAACTTCATCGGAATTAAATATAAAAGGCACAATGCCGACTTAAGTAGAAGAAAACTGACTCTTCTTACTGTCTATGTTTTGAACCATTCCTGTGAGACTAGTTATAGATTCCGATGCTTCACATCAGTTTTACTGTATCCCTCCGACCTTCTTATTGACGATGAAGCACAGAAATTTCATCGGAATTAAATGCAAAAGGCACAATGCCGACTTAATTACAAGAAAACTGACTCTTCTTACTGTCTTTGTTTTGAACCATTCCTGTGACACTAGTAATAGATTCCGATGCTTCACTTCAGGTTTACTGTATCCCCTCTGACCTCCTTATTGACGATGAAACAAAGAAATTGCCTCAGAATTAAATGCAAAAGGCACAATGCCGACTTAAGTACAAGAAAACTGACTCTTCTCACTGTCTATGTTTTGAACCATTCTGTGACACTAGTTACGGATTCCGATGCTTCACTTCAGGTTTACTGTATCCCTCTGACTTTCTTATTGACGATGTAACACTGAAATTGCATCGGAATTAATTGCAATAGGAAAAATGCCGACTTAAGTACAAGACGACAGACTCTTCTTTCTGTCTATGTTTTGAACCACTCCTGTGACACTAGTTATAGATTCCGATGCTTCACTTCAGGTTTACTGTATCCCTCTGACCTTCTTATTGACGATGAAACAAAGAGATTGCATCGGAATTAAATACAAAAGGCACACTGCCGACTTAAGTACAAGAAAACTGACTTTTCTTACTGTCTATGGACTTGAACCTTTCCTGTGACACTAGTTATAGATTCCGATATTTCACTTCAGGTTTACTGTATATCTCTGACATTCTTATTGGCGATGAAACACAGAAATTGCATCGGAATTAAATAGAAAAGGCACAAAGCCGAGTTAAGTTCAAGAAAACTGACTCTTCTTACTGTCTATGTTTTGAACCATTCCTGTAACACTTGTTATAGATTCCGATGCTTCACTTTAGGTTTACTGTATCCCTCTGACCTTCCTACTGACGATGAAACACAGAAATTGCATCTGAATTAAATACAATGGGCTCAATGCCGACTTAAGTACAAGAAAACTGACTCTTCTTACTGTCTATGTTTTGAACCATTACTGTGCCACTAGTTATAGATTTCGATGCTTCTTTTCAATTTTACTGTATCCCTCTGACCTTCTTATTGACGACGAAGCACAGAAATTGCATCGGAATTCAATACAAAAGGCACAATGCCTACTTAAGTACAAGAAAACTGATTCTTCTTTCTGTCTATGTTTTGAATCATTCCTGTGACACTAGTTATAAATTCCAATGCTTCACTTCAAATAAATGTATCCCTCCGACCTTCTTATTGACGATGAAACACAGAAATTGCATCGGAATTAAATAGAAAAAACACAACGCTGACTTAAGTACAAGAAAACTGACTCTTCTTACTGTCTATGTTTTGAACCATTCGTGTGACACTAGTTATAGATTCCGATGCTTCTCTTCAGGTTTACTGTATCCCTCTCACCCTCTTATTGACGATGAAACACAGAAATTGCATCGGAATTAAACACAAAATGCACAATGCCGATTTATGTATAAGAAAATTGACTCTTCTTACTGTCTATGTTTTGAACCAATCCTGTGACACTAGTTATTGATTCCGATGCATCACTTCAGGTTTACTGTATCCCTCTGACCTTCTTATTGACGATGAAACACAGAAATTGCATCGGAATTAAATACAACAGGCACAATGCCGATTTAAGTACAAGAAAACTGACTCATCTTGCTGTCTATGCTTTGAACCATTCCTGTGCCAATAGTTACAGATTCTGATGGTTCACTTCAGGTTTACTGTATCCCTCTGACCTTCTTATTGACGATGAAACACAGAAATTGCATCGGAATTAAATACAAATGGCACAATGCCGTCTACAGTACAAGAAAACTGACTCTTCTTACTGTCTATGTTTTGAAAAATTCCTGTGACACTAGTTATAGGTTCCGAAGCTTCACTTCAGGTCTACTGTATCCCTCTGACCTTCCTATTGACGATGAATCACAGAAATGGCATCGGAATTAAATACAAAATGCACAATGCCGACTTAAGTACAAGTAAACTGACTCTTCTTACAGTCTATGTTTGAACCATTCCTGTGACACTAGTTATAGATTCCGATGCTTCACTTCAGAATTACTGTATCCCTCCGACCTTCGTATTGACGATGAAACACAGAAATTGCCTCGGAATTAAATACAAAAGCACAATGCCGAATTAAGTACAAGAAGACGGACTCTTCTTACTGTCTATTTTTTTAACCTTTCCTGTGACACTAGTTATAGATTTCGATGCTTCACTTCTGGTTTACTGTATCCCTCTGACTTTCTTATTGACGATGAAACACAGAAATTGCACCGGAATTGAATACAAAAGGCACAATTCCGACATAAGTACAAGAAAACAACCTCTTCTTACTGTCTATGTTTTGAAAAATTCCTGTGACACTAGTTATAGATTCCGATACTTCACTTCAGGTTTACTGTATATCTCTGACATTCTTTTTGGCGATGAAACACAGAAATTGCATCGGAATTAAATACAAAAGGCACGATGCCGACTTTAGTACCAGAAAACTGACTCTTCTTACTGTCTATGTTTTGAACCATTCCTGTGACACTAGTTATAGATTCCGATGCTTCACTTCAGGTTTATTGTATCCCTCTGACCTTCTTATTGATGATGAAACACGGAAATCGCATCGGAATTCAATACAAAAAATCACAATGCCGAATCGAGTACAAGAAGACTGGCTCTTCTTACAGTCCACGATTTGAACCTTTCCTGTGAGACCGGTTTAAGATTCCGATGCTTCACTTCAGGATTACTGTATCCCTTGGACTTTCTTATTGACGAAGAAACACAGAAATTGCATCGGAATTAAATACAAAAGGCACAATGCCGACTTAAGAACAAGAATACTGACTCTTCTTACTGTCTATGTTGTGAACCACTCCTGTCACACTAGTTACAGTATCCGATGCTTCACTTCAGGTTTACTGTATCCCTCTAACCTTCTTATTGACGATGAAACACACTAATTGCATCGGAAATAAATAGAAAAGGCACAATGCCGACTTAAGTACAAGAAAACTGACTCTTCTTACTGTCTATGTTTTGAACCATTCCTGTTACACTAATTATAGATTCCGATGATTCACTTCAGGTTTACTGTATCCCTCTGACCTTCTTATTGACGATGAAACACAGAAATTGCATCGAAACTCAATACAAAAGGCACAATGCCGACTTAAGTACAAGAAAACTGACTCTTCTTACTCTCTATGTTCTGAACCATTCCTGTGACTCTAGTCATAGATTCCGATGCTTCTCTTCAGGTTTACTGTATCCCTCTGACCTTCTTATTGACGATGAAACACAGAAATTGCATCGGATTTCAATACAAAAGGCACAATGCCGACTTAGATACAAGAAAACTGACTCTTCTTACTGTCTATGTTTTGAACCATTCCTGTGACACTAGTTATAGATTCCGATGCTTCACTTCAGGTTTACCGTATCCCTCTGACATTCATATTGACGATGAAACACAGAAATTTCATCGGAATTAAATACAAAAGGCACAATGCCGACTTAAGTACAAGGAAACTGACTCTTCTTACTGTCTATGTTTTGAACCATTCCTGTGACACTAGTTATAGATTCCGATGCTTCACTTCAGGTTCACTGTATCCCTCTGATCTCCTTATTGACGATGAAACTCAGAAATTGCCTCGAATTAAATACAAAAGGCACAATGCCGGCTCAAGTAAAAGATGGCTGGCTCATCGTACTGTCTATGTTTGAACCATTCCTGTTACACTAGTTATAGATTCCGTTGTTTCACTTCAGGTTTACTGTATCCCTCGGACCTTCTTATTGACGATGAAACACAGAAATTGCATCGGAATTAAATAGAAAAGGCACAAAGCCGACTTAAGTTCAAGAAAACTGACTCTTCTTACTGTCTATGTTTGAACCATTCCTGTAACACTTGTTATAGATTCCGATGCTTCACTTCCGGTTTACTGTATCCCTCTGACCTTCTTATTGACGATGAAACACAGAAATTGCATCGGAATTAAATACAAAAGGCACAATGCCGATATAAGTACAAGAAAACTGACTCTTCTTACTGTCTATGATTTGAACCGTTCCTGTGACATTAGTTAGAGATTCTGATGCTTCACTTCAGGATTACTGTATCCCTCTGACCTTCTTCTTGACGATGAAACACAGAAATTGCATCGGAATTAACCACAAAGGGCTCAATGCCGACTTAAGTACAAGAATACTGACTCTTTTTATTGTCTATATTTTGAACCATTCCTGTGACACTAGTTATAGTTTCCGATGGTTCACTTCAAATAACTCTATCCCTCCGACCTTCTTATTGACGATGAAACACAGAAATTGCATCGGAATTAAAAAGAAAAAACACAATGCTCACTTAAGTACAAGAAAACTGACTCTTCTTACTGTCTATGTTTTGAACCATTTGTGTGACACTAGTTATAGATTCCGATGCTTCTCTTCAGGTTTACTGTATCCCTTTGACCCTCTTATTGACGATGAAACACAGAAGTTGCATCGGAATTAAATACAAAATGCACAATGCCGATTTGTGTACAAGAAAATTGACTCTTCTTACTGTCTATCTTTTGAACCATTCCTGTGACACTAGTTATAGATTCCGATGCATCACTTCAGGTTTACTGTATCCCTCTGACATTCGTATTGACGATGAAACACAGAAATTGCATCGGAATTAAATACAACAGGCACAATGCCGATTTAAGTACAAGAAAACTGACTCATCTTACTGTCTATGTTTTGAACCATTCCTGTGACAATAGTTACAGATTCTGATGCTTCACTTCAGGTTTACTGTATCCCTCTGACCTTCTTATTGACGATGAAACACAGAAATTGCATCGGAATTAAATACAAAAAACACAATGCCGACTTAAGTACAAGAAAACTGACTCTTCTAACTCTCTATGTTTTGAACCATTCCTGTGACACTAGTTATAGATTCTGATGCTTCACTTCCGGTTTACTGTATCCCTCTGACTTTCTTATTGACGTTGAAACACAGAAATTGCATCGGAATTAAATGCAATAGGAACTTCGTCGACTGAAGTACAAGAAGACAGACTCTGCTTACTGTCTATGTTTTGAATCATTCCTGTGACACTAGTTATAGATTCCGATGCTTGACTTCATGTTTACTGTATCCCTCTGACCATCTTATTGACAATGAAACACAGAAATTGCATCGGAATTAAATACAAAAATCACAATGCCGACGTAAGTACAAGAAAACAGACTCTTCTTACTGTCTATGTTTTGAACCATTCCTGTGACACTAGTTATAGATTCCGATGCTTCACTTCAGGTTTACCTTATCCCTCTGACCTTCATATTGACGATGAAACACAGAAATTTCATCGGAATTAAATACAAAAGGCACAATGCCGACTTAAGTACAAGAAAACTGACTCTTCTTACTGTCTATGTTTTGAACCATTCCTGCGACACTAGTTATAGATTCCGATGCTTCACTTCAGGTTCACTGTATCCCTCTGATCTCCTTATTGACGATTAAACACAGAAATTGCATCGAATTAAATACAAAAGGCACAATGCCGGGTCAAGTAAAAGATGGCTGGCTCATCTTACTGTCTATGTTTGAACCATTCCTGTGACACTAGTTATGGATTCCGTTGATTCACTTCAGGTTTACTGTAACCCTCGGACCTTCTTATTGACGATGAAACACAGAAATTGCATCGGAATTAAATAGAAAAGGTACAAAGCCGACTTAAGTTCAAGAAAACTGACTCTTCTTACAGTCTATGTTTTGAACCATTCCTGTAACACTTGTTATAGATTCCGATGCTTCACTTCAGGTAAACTGTATCTCTCTGACCTTCTTATTGACGATGAAACACAGAAATTGCATCGGAATTAAATACAAAAGGCACAATGCCGATATAAGTACAAGAAAACTGACTCTTCTTACTGTCTATGATTTGAACCGTTCCTGTGACATTAGTTAGAGATTGTGATGCTTCACTTCAGGTTTACTGTATCCCTCTGACCTTCTTATTGACGATGAAACACAGAAATTGCATCGGAATTAAATACAAAGGGCACAATGCCGACTTAAGTACAAGAATACTGACTCTTTTTATTGTCTATGTTTTGAACCATTCCTGTGACACTACTTATAGATTCCGATGCTTCCCTTCAGGTTTACTGTATCCCTCTGACCTTCCTACTGACGATGAAACACAGAAATTGCATCGGAATTAAATTCAATGGGCTCAATGCCGACTTAAGTACAAGAAAACTGACTCCTCTTACTGTCTAAGTTTGAACCATTCCTGTGAGACTTGTTATAGATTTCGATGCTTCTTTTCAATTTTACTGTATCCCTCTGACCTTCTTATTGACGACGAAACACAGAAATTGCATCGGAATTCAATACAAAAGGCACAATGCCTACTTAAGTACAAGAAAACTGAATCTTCTTACTGTCTATGTTGTGAACCACTCCTGTGACACTAGTTATAGTATCCGATGCTTCACTTCAGGTTTACTATATCCTTCTGACCTTCTTATTGACGATGAAACACACAATTTGCATCGGAATTAAATAGAAAAGGCACAATGCCGACTTAAGTACAAGAAAACTGACTCTTCTTACTGTCTAAGTTTTGAACCATTCCTGTTACACTAATTATAGATTTCGATGCTTCACCTCTGGTTTACTGTATCCCTCTGACCTTCTTATTGACGACAAAACACAGAAATTGCATCGGAATTCAATACAAAAGGCACAATGCCTACTTAAGTACAAGAAAACTGACTCTTCTTACTCTCTATGTTCTGAACCATTCCTGTGACACTAGTCATAGATTCCGATGCTTCTCTTCAGGTTTACTGTATCCCTCTGACCATCTTATTGACGATGAAACACAGAAATTGCATCGGAATTAAATAGAAAAAACACAATGCTGACTTAAGTACAAGAAAACTGACTCTTCTTACTGTCTATGTTTTGAACCATTCGTGTGACACTAGTTATAGATTCCGATGCTTCTCTTCAGGTTAACTGTATCCCTCTCACCCTCTTATTGACGATGAAACACAGAAATTGCATCGGAATTAAATACAAAATGCACAATGCCGATTTATGTATAAGAAAATTGACTCTTCTTACTGTCTATGTTTTGAACCATTCCTGTGACACTAGTTATTGATTCCGATGCATCACTTCAGGTTTACTGTATCCCTCTGACCTTCTTATTGACGTAGAAACACAGAAATTGCATCGGAATTAAATACAACAGGCACAATGCCGATTTAAGTACAAGAAAACTGACTCATCTTGCTGTCTATGCTTTGAACTATTCCTGTGACAATAGTTACAGATTCTGATGCTTCACTTCAGGTTTACTGTATCCCTCTGACCTTCTTATTGACGATGAAACACAGAAATTGCATCGGAATTAAATAAGAATGGCACAATGCCGTCTACAGTACAAGAAAACTGACTCTTCTTACTGTCTATGTTTTGAACCATTCCTGTGACACTAGTTATAGGTTCCGAAGCTTCACTTCAGGTCTACTGTATCCCTCTGACCTTCCTATTGACGATGAATCACAGAAATGGCATCGGAATTAAATACAAAATGCACAATGCCGACTTAAGTACAAGTAAACTGACTCTTCTTACAGTCTATGTTTTAACCATTCCTGTGACACTAGTTATAGATTCCGATGCTTCACTTCCGGTTTACTGTATCCCTCTGACCTTCTTATTCATGATGAAACACAGAAATTGCATCGGAATTAAATACAAAAGGCACAATGCCGATATAAGTACAAGAAAACTGACTCTTCTTACTGTCTATGATTTGAACCGTTCCTGTGACATTAGTTAGAGATTCTGATGCTTCACTTCAGGATTACTGTATCCCTCTGACGTTCTTCTTGACGATGAAACACAGAAATTGCATCGGAATTAACCACAAAGGGCTCAATGCCGACTTAAGTACAAGAATACTGACTCTTTTTATTGTCTATACTTTGAACCATTCCTGTGACACTAGTTATAGATTCCGATGCATCACTTCAGGTTTACTGTATCCCTCTGACCTTCCTACTGACGATGAAACAATGAAATTGCATCGGAATTAAATACAATGGGCTCAATGCCGACTTAAGTACAAGAAAACTGACTCTTCTTACTGTCTATGTTTTGAACCATTCCTGTGACACTAGTTATAGATTCCGATGCTTCACTTCAAATAACTGTATCCCTCCGACCTTCTTATTGACGATGAAACACAGAAATTGCATCGGAATTAAAAAGAAAAAACACAATGCTCACTTAAGTACAAGAAAACTGACTCTTCTTACTGTCTATGTTTTGAACCATTTGTGTGACACTAGTTATAGATTCCGATGCTTCTCTTCAGGTTTACTGTATCCCTTTGACCCTCTTATTGACGATGAAACACAGAAGTTGCATCGGAATTAAATACAAAATGCACAATGCCGATTTGTGTACAAGAAAATTGAATCTTCTTACTGTCTATCTTTTGAACCATTCCTGTGACACTAGTTATAGATTCCGATGCATCACTTCAGGTTTACTGTATCCCTCTGACATTCGTATTGACAATGAAACACAGAAATTGCATCGGAATTAAATACAACAGGCACAATGCCGATTTAAGTACAAGAAAACTGACTCATCTTACTGTCTATGTTTTGAACCATTCCTGTGACAATAGTTACAGATTCTGATGCTTCACTTCAGGTTTACTGTATCCCTCTGACCTTCTTATTGACGATGAAACACAGAAATTGCATCGGAATTAAATACAAAAAACACAATGCCGACTTAAGTACAAGAAAACTGACTCTTCTAACTCTCTATGTTTTTAACCATTCCTGTGACACTAGTTATAGATTCTGATGCTTCACTTCCGGTTTACTGTATCCCTCTGACTTTCTTATTGACGTTGAAACACAGAAATTACATCGGAATTAAATGCAATAGGAACTTCGTCGACTGAAGTACAAGAAGACAGACTCTTCTTACTGTCTATGTTTTGAACCATTCCTGTGACACTAGTTATAGATTCCGATGCTTGACTTCATGTTTACTGTATCCCTCTGACCATCTTATTGACAATGAAACACAGAAATTGCATCGGAATTAAATACAAAAATCACAATGCCGACGTAAGTACAAGAAAACAGACTCTTCTTACTGTCTATGTTTTGAACCATTCCTGTGGCACTAGTTATAGATTCCGATGCTTCACTTCAGGTTTACCGTATCCCTCTGACCTTTATATTGACGATGAAACACAGAAATTTCATCGGAATTAAATACAAAAGGCACAATGCCGACTTAAGTACAAGAAAACTGACTCTTCTTACTGTCTATGTTTTTAACCATTCCTGCGACACTAGTTATAGATTCCGATGCTTCACTTCAGGTTCACTGTATCCCTCTGATCTCCTTATTGACGATTAAACACAGAAATTGCATCGAATTAAATACAAAAGGCACAATGCCGGGTCAAGTAGAAGATGGCTGGCTCATCTTACTGTCTATGTTTGAACCATTCCTGTGACACTAGTTATAGATTCCGTTGCTTCACTTCAGGTTTACTGTAACCCTCGGACCTTCTTATTGACGATGAAACACAGAAATTGCATCGGAATTAAATAGAAAAGGTACAAAGCCGACTTAAGTTCAAGAAAACTGACTCTTCTTACAGTCTATGTTTTGAACCATTCCTGTAACACTTGTTATAGATTCCGATGCTTCACTTCAGGTAAACTGTATCTCTCTGACCTTCTTATTGACGATGAAACACAGAAATTGCATCGGAATTAAATACAAAAGGCACAATGCCGATATAAGTACAAGAAAACTGACTCTTCTTACTGTCTATGATTTGAACCGTTCCTGTGACATTAGTTAGAGATTCTGATGCTTCACTTCAGGTTTACTGTGTCCCTCTGACCTTCTTATTGACGATGAAACACAGAAATTGCATCGAAATTAAATACAAAGGGCACAATGCCGACTTAAGTACAAGAATACTGACTCTTTTTATTGTCCATGTTTTGAACCATTCCTGTGACACTACTTATAGATTCCGATGCTTCCCTTCAGGTTAACTGTATCCCTCTGACCTTCCTACTGACGATGAAACACAGAAATTGCATCGGAATTAAATTCAATGGGCTCAATGCCGACTTAAGTACAAGAAAACTGACTCCTCTTACTGTCTAAGTTTGAACCATTCCTGTGAGACTAGTTAAAGATTTCGATGCTTCTTTTCAATTTTACTGTATCCCTCTGACCTTCTTATTGACGATGAAACACAGATATTGCATCGGAATTCAATACAAAAGGCACAATGCCTACTTAAGTACAAGAAAACTGAATCTTCTTACTGTCTATGTTGTGAACCACTCCTGTGACACTAGTTATAGTATCCGATGCTTCACTTCAGGTTTACTATATCCTTCTGACCTTCTTATTGACGATGAAAAACACAATTTGCATCGGAATTAAATAGAAAAGGCACAATGCCGACTTAAGTACAAGAAAACTGACTCTTCTTACTGTCTAAGTTTTGATCCATTCCTGTTACACTAATTATAGATTCCGATGCTTCACCTCAGGTTTACTGTATCCCTCTGACCTTCTTATTGACGACGAAACACAGAAATTGCATCGGAATTCAATACAAAAGGCACAATGCCTACTTAAGTACAAGAAAACTGACTCTTCTTACTCTCTATGTTCTGAACCATTCCTGTGACACTAGTCATAGATTCCGATGCTTCTCTTCAGGTTTACTGTATCCCTCTGACCTTCTTATTGACGATGAAACACAGAAACTGCATCGGAATTAAATAGAAAAAACACAATGCTGACTTAAGTACAAGAAAACTGACTCTTCTTACTGTCTATGTTTTGAACCATTCGTGTGACACTAGTTATAGATTCCGATGCTTCTCTTCAGGTTTACTGTATCCCTCTCACCCTCTTATTGACGATGAAACACAGAAATTGCATCGGAATTAAATACAAAATGCACAATGCCGATTTATGTATAAGAAAATTGACTCTTCTTACTGTCTATGTTTTGAACCATTCCTGTGACACTAGTTATTGATTCCGATGCATCACTTCAGGTTTACTGTATCCCTCTTACCTTCTTATTGACGATGAAACACAGAAATTGCATCGGAATTAAATACAACAGGCACAATGCCGATTTAAGTACAAGAAAACTCACTCATCTTGCTGTCTATGCTTTGAACCATTCCTGTGACAATAGTTACAGATTCTGATGCTTCACTTCAGGTTTACTGTATCCCTCTGACCTTCTTATTGACGATGAAGCACAGAAATTGCATCGGAATTAAATACAAATGGCACAATGCCGTCTACAGTACAAGAAAACTGACTCTTCTTACTGTCTATGTTTTGAACCATTCCTGTGACACTAGTTATAGGTTCCGAAGCTTCACTTCAGGTCTACTGTATCCCTCTGACCTTCCTATTGACGATGAATCACAGAAATGGCATCGGAATTAAATACAAAATGCACAATGCCGACTTAAGTACAAGTAAACTGACTCTTCTTACAGTCTATGTTTGAACCATTCCTGTGACACTAGTTATAGATTCCGATGCTTCACTTCAGAATTACTGTATCCCTCCGACCTTCGTATTGACGATGAAACACAGAAATTGCCTCGGAATTAAATACAAAAGCACAATGCCGATTTAAGTACAAGAAGACGGACTCTTCTTACTGTCTATTTTTTTAACCTTTCCTGTGACACTAGTTATAGATTTCGATGCTTCACTTCTGGTTTACTGTATCCCTCTGACTTTCTTATTGACGATGAAACACAGAAATTGCATCGGAATTGAATACAAAAGGCACAATTCCGACTTAAGTACAAGAAAACAACCTCTTCTTACTGTCTATGTTTGAAAAATTCCTGTGACACTAGTTATAGATTCCGATACTTCACTTCAGGTTTACTGTATATCTCTGACATTCTTTTTGGCGATGAAACACAGAAATTGCATCGGAATTGAATACAAAAGGCACGATGCCGACTTTAGTACCAGAAAACTGACTCTTCTTACTGTCTATGTTTTGAACCATTCCTGTGACACTAGTTATAGATTCCGATGCTTCACTTCAGGTTTATTGTATCCCTCTGACCTTCTTATTGATGATTAAACACGGAAATCGCATCGGAATTCAATACAAAAAATCACAATGCCGACTCGAGTACAAGAAGACTGGCTCTTCTTACAGTCCACGATTTGAACCTTTCCTGTGAGGCCGGTTTAAGATTCCGATGCTTCACTTCAGGATTACTGTATCCCTTGGACCGTCTTATTGACGAAGAAACACAGAAATTGCATCGGAATTAAATACAAAAGGCACAATGCCGACTTATGAACAAGAATACTGACTCTTCTTACTGTCTATGTTGTGAACCACTCCTGTGACACTAGTTATAGTATCCGATGCTTCACTTCAGGTTTACTGTATCCCTCTGAACTTCTTATTGACGATGAAACACACAAATTGCATCGGAAATAAATAGAAAAGGCACAATGCCGACTTAAGTACAAGAAAACTGACTCTTCTTACTGTCTATAATTTGAACCATTCCTGTTACACTAGTTATAGATTCCGATGCTTCACTTCAGGTTTACCGTATCCCTCTGACATTCATATTGACGATGAAACACAGAAATTTCATCGGAATTAAATACAAAAGGCACAATGCCGACTTAAGTAAAAGGAAACTGACTCTTCTTACTGTCTATGTTTTGAACCATTCCTGTGACACTAGTTATAGATTCCGTTGCTTCACTTCAGGTTTACTGTAACTCTCGGACCTTCTTATTGACGATGAAACACAGAAATTGCATCGGAATTAAATAGAAAAGGTACAAAGCCGACTTAAGTTCAAGAAAACTGACTCTTCTTACAGTCTATGATTTGAACCATTCCTGTAACACTTGTTATAGATTCCGATGCTTCACTTCAGGTTTACTGTATCTCTCTGACCTTCTTATTGACGATGAAACACAGAAATTGGATCGGAATTAAATACAAAAGGCACAATGCTGATATAAGTACAAGAAAACTGACTCTTCTTACTGTCTATGATTTGAACCGTTCCTGTGACATTAGTTAGAGATTCTGATGCTTCACTTCAGGTTTACTGTATCCCTCTGACCTTCATATTGACGATGAAACACAGAAATTGCATCGGAATTAAATACAAAGGGCACAATGCCGACTTAAGTACAAGAATACTGACTCTTTTTATTGTCTATGTTTTGAACCATTCCTGTGACACTACTTATAGATTCCGATGCTTCCCTTCAGGTTTACTGCATCCCTCTGACCTTCCTACTGACGATGAAACACAGAAATGGCATCGGAATTAAATTCAATGGGCTCAATGCCGACTTAAGTACAAGAAAATTGACTCCTCTTACTGTCTAAGTTTGAACCATTCCTGTGAGACTAGTTATAGATTTCGATGCTTCTTTTCAATTTTACTGTATCCCTCTGACCTTCTTATTGACGACGAAACACGGAAATTGCATCGGAATTCAATACAAAAGGCACAATGCCTACTTAAGTACAAGAAAACTGAATCTTCTTACTGTCTATGTTGTGAACCACTCCTGTGACACTAGTTATAGTATCCGATGCTTCACTTCAGGTTTACTATATCCTTCTGACCTTCTTATTGACGATGAAACACAGAATTTGCATCGGAATTAAATAGAAAAGGCACGATGCCGACTTAAGTACAAGAAAACTGACTCTTCTTACTGTCTAAGATTTGAACCATTCCTGTTACACTAATTATAGATTCCGATGCTTCACCTCAGGTTTACTGTATCCCTCTGACCTTCTTATTGACGATGAAACACAGAAATTGCATCGGAATTCAATACAACTGCACAATGCCGACTTAAGTACAAGAAAACTGACTCTTCTTACTCTCTATGTTCTGAACCATTCCTGTGACACTAGTCATAGATTCCGATGCTTCTCTTCAGGTTTACTGTATCCCTCTGACCTTCTTATTGACGATGAAACACAGAAATTGCATCGGATTTCAATACAAAAGGCACAATGCCGACATAGATACAAGAAAACTGACTCTTCTTACTGTCTATGCTATGAACCATTCCTGTGACACTAGTTATTGATTCCGATGCTTCACTTCAGGTTTACTGTATCCCTCTGACCATTTTATTGACAATGAAACACAGAAATTGCATCGGAATTAAATACAATAATCACAATGAGGTCTTAAGTACAAGAAAACAGCCTCTTTTTACTGTCTATGTTTTGAAAAATTCCTGTGACACTAGTTATAGATTCTGATGCTTCACTTCCGGTTTACTGTATCCCTCTGACTTTCTTATTGACGTTGAAACACAGAAATTACATCGGAATTAAATGCAATAGGAACTTCGTCGACTGAAGTACAAGAAGACAGACTCTTCTTACTGTCTATGTATTGAACCATTCCTGTGACACTAGTTATAGATTCCGATGCTTGACTTCATGTTTACTGTATCCCTCTGACCATCTTATTGACAATGAAACACAGAAATTGCATCGGAATTAAATACAAAAATCACAATGCCGACGTAAGTACAAGAAAACAGACTCTTCTTACTGTCTATGTTTTGAACCATTCCTGTGGCACTAGTTATAGATTCCGATGCTTCACTTCAGGTTTACCGTATCCCTCTGACCTTTATATTGACGATGAAACACAGAAATTTCATCGGAATTAAATACAAAAGGCACAATGCCGACTTAAGTACAAGAAAACTGACTCTTCTTACTGTCTATGTTTTTAACCATTCCTGCGACACTAGTTATAGATTCCGATGCTTCACTTCAGGTTCACTGTATCCCTCTGATCTCCTTATTGACGATTAAACACAGAAATTGCATCGAATTAAATACAAAAGGCACAATGCCGGGTCAAGTAGAAGATGGCTGGCTCATCTTACTGTCTATGTTTGAACCATTCCTGTGACACTAGTTATAGATTCCGTTGCTTCACTTCAGGTTTACTGTAACCCTCAGACCTTCTTATTGACGATGAAACACAGAAATTGCATCGGAATTAAATAGAAAAGGTACAAAGCCGACTTAAGTTCAAGAAAACTGACTCTTCTTACAGTCTATGTTTTGAACCATTCCTGTAACACTTGTTATAGATTCCGATGCTTCACTTCAGGTAAACTGTATCTCTCTGACCTTCTTATTGACGATGAAACACAGAAATTGCATCGGAATTAAATACAAAAGGCACAATGCCGATATAAGTACAAGAAAAGTGACTCTTGTTACTGTCTATGATTTGAACCGTTCCTGTGACATTAGTTAGAGATTCTGATGCTTCACTTCAGGTTTACTGTGTCCCTCTGACCTTCTTATTGACGATGAAACACAGAAATTGCATCGAAATTAAATACAAAGGGCACAATGCCGACTTAAGTACAAGAATACTGACTCTTTTTATTGTCTATGTTTTGAACCATTCCTGTGACACTACTTATAGATTCCGATGCTTCCCTTCAGGTTAACTGTATCCCTCTGACCTTCCTACTGACGATGAAACACAGAAATTGCATCGGAATTAAATTCAATGGGCTCAATGCCGACTTAAGTACAAGAAAACTGACTCCTCTTACTGTCTAAGTTTGAACCATTCCTGTGAGACTAGTTATAGATTTCGATGCTTCTTTTCAATTTTACTGTATCCCTCTGACCTTCTTATTGACGATGAAACACAGAAATTGCATCGGAATTCAATACAAAAGGCACAATGCCTACTTAAGTACAAGAAAACTGAATCTTCTTACTGTCTATGTTGTGAACCACTCCTGTGACACTAGTTATAGTATCCGATGCTTCACTTCAGGTTTACTATATCCTTCTGACCTTCTTATTGACGATGAAACACACAATTTGCATCGGAATTAAATAGAAAAGGCACAATGCCGACTTAAGTACAAGAAAACTGACTCTTCTTACTGTCTAAGTTTTGATCCATTCCTGTTACACTAATTATAGATTCCGATGCTTCACCTCAGGTTTACTGTATCCCTCTGACCTTCTTATTGACGACGAAACACAGAAATTGCATCGGAATTCAATACAAAAGGCACAAAGCCTACTTAAGTACAAGAAAACTGACTCTTCTTACTCTCTATGTTCTGAACCATTCCTGTGACACTAGTCATAGATTCCGATGCTTCTCTTCAGGTTTACTGTATCCCTCTGACCTTCTTATTGACGATGAAACACAGAAACTGCATCGGAATTAAATAGAAAAAACACAATGCTGACTTAAGTACAAGAAAACTGACTCTTCTTACTGTCTATGTTTTGAACCATTCGTGTGACACTAGTTATAGATTCCGATGCTTCTCTTCAGGTTTACTGTATCCCTCTCACCCTCTTATTGACGATGAAACACAGAAATTGCATCGGAATTAAATACAAAATGCACAATGCCGATTTATGTATAAGAAAATTGACTCTTCTTACTGTCTATGTTTTGAACCATTCCTGTGACACTAGTTATTGATTCCGATGCATCACTTCAGGTTTACTGTATCCCTCTGACCTTCTTATTGACGATGAAACACAGAAATTGCATCGGAATTAAATACAACAGGCACAATGCCGATTTAAGTACAAGAAAACTCACTCATCTTGCTGTCTATGCTTTGAACCATTCCTGTGACAATAGTTACAGATTCTGATGCTTCACTTCAGGTTTACTGTATCCCTCTGACCTTCTTATTGACGATGAAGCACAGAAATTGCATCGGAATTAAATACAAATGGCACAATGCCGTCTACAGTACAAGAAAACTGACTCTTCTTACTGTCTATGTTTTGAACCATTCCTGTGACACTAGTTATAGGTTCCGAAGCTTCACTTCAGGTCTACTGTATCCCTCTGACCTTCCTATTGACGATGAATCACAGAAATGGCATCGGAATTAAATACAAAATGCACAATGCCGACTTAAGTACAAGTAAACTGACTCTTCTTACAGTCTATGTTTGAACCATTCCTGTGACACTAGTTATAGATTCCGATGCTTCACTTCAGAATTACTGTATCCCTCCGACCTTCGTATTGACGATGAAACACAGAAATTGCCTCGGAATTAAATACAAAAGCACAATGCCGAATTAAGTACAAGAAGACGGACTCTTCTTACTGTCTATTTTTTTAACCTTTCCTGTGACACTAGTTATAGATTTCGATGCTTCACTTCTGGTTTACTGTATCCCTCTGACTTTCTTATTGACGATGAAACACAGAAATTGCATCGGAATTGAATACAAAAGGCACAATTCTGACTTAAGTACAAGAAAACAACCTCTTCTTACTGTCTATGTTTGAAAAATTCCTGTGACACTAGTTATAGATTCCGATACTTCACTTCAGGTTTACTGTATATCTCTGACATTCTTTTTGGCGATGAAACACAGAAATTGCATCGGAATTGAATACAAAAGGCACGATGCCGACTTTAGTACCAGAAAACTGACTCTTCTTACTGTCTATGTTTTGAACCATTCCTGTGACACTAGTTATAGATTCCGTTGCTTCACTTCAGGTTTACTGTAACTCTCGGACCTTCTTATTGACGATGAAACACAGAAATTGCATCGGAATTAAATAGAAAAGGTACAAAGCCGACTTAAGTTCAAGAAAACTGACTCTTCTTACAGTCTATGATTTGAACCATTCCTGTAACACTTGTTATAGATTCCGATGCTTCACTTCAGGTTTACTGTATCTCTCTGACCTTCTTATTGACGATGAAACACAGAAATTGCATCGGAATTAAATACAAAAGGCACAATGCTGATATAAGTACAAGAAAACTGACTCTTCTTACTGTCTATGATTTGAACCGTTCCTGTGACATTAGTTAGAGATTCTGATGCTTCACTTCAGGTTTACTGTATCCCTCTGACCTTCATATTGACGATGAAACACAGAAATTGCATCGGAATTAAATACAAAGGGCACAATGCCGACTTAAGTACAAGAATACTGACTCTTTTTATTGTCTATGTTTTGAACCATTCCTGTGACACTACTTATAGATTCCGATGCTTCCCTTCAGGTTTACTGTATCCCTCTGACCTTCCTACTGACGATGAAACACAGAAATTGCATCGGAATTAAATTCAATGGGCTCAATGCCGACTTAAGTACAAGAAAATTGACTCCTCTTACTGTCTAAGTTTGAACCATTCCTGTGAGACTAGTTATAGATTTCGATGCTTCTTTTCAATTTTACTGTATCCCTCTGACCTTCTTATTGACGACGAAACACAGAAATTGCATCGGAATTCAATACAAAAGGCACAATGCCTACTTAAGTACAAGAAAACTGAATCTTCTTACTGTCTATGTTGTGAACCACTCCTGTGACACTAGTTATAGTATCCGATGCTTCACTTCAGGTTTACTATATCCTTCTGACCTTCTTATTGACGATGAAACACAGAATTTGCATCGGAATTAAATAGAAAAGGCACGATGCCGACTTAAGTACAAGAAAACTGACTCTTCTTACTGTCTAAGTTTTGAACCATTCCTGTTACACTAATTATAGATTCCGATGCTTCACCTCAGGTTTACTGTATCCCTCTGACCTTCTTATTGACGATGAAACACAGAAATTGCATCGGAATTCAATACAACTGCACAATGCCGACTTAAGTACAAGAAAACTGACTCTTCTTACTCTCTATGTTCTGAAACATTCCTGTGACACTAGTCACAGATTCCGATGCTTCTCTTCAGGTTTACTGTATCCCTCTGACCTTCTTATTGACGATGAAACACAGAAATTGCATCGGATTTCAATACAAAAGGCACAATGCCGACTTAGATACAAGAAAACTGACTCTTCTTACTGTCTATGCTTTGAACCATTCCTGTGACACTAGTTATTGATTCCGATGCTTCACTTCAGGTTTACTGTATCCCTCTGACCATTTTATTGACAATGAAACACAGAAATTGCATCGGAATTAAATACAATAATCACAATGAGGTCTTAAGTACAAGAAAACAGCCTCTTTTTACTGTCTATGTTTTGAAAAATTCCTGTGACACTAGTTATAGATTACGATGCTTCACTTCAGGTCTACTGTATCTTTCTGACCTTCATATTGACGATGAAACACAGAAATTTCATCGGAATTAAATACAAAAGGCACAATGCCGACTTAAGTAGAAGAATACTGACCCTTCTAACTGTCTATGTTTTGAACCATTCCTGTGACAATAGTTATAGATTTCGATGCTTCACATCAGTTTTACTGTATCCTTCCGACCTTCTTATTGACGATGAAGCACAGAAATTTCATCGGAATTAAATGCAAAAGGCACAATGCCGACTTAATTACAAGAAAACTAACTCTTCTTACTGTCTTTGTTTTGAACCATTCCTGTGACACTAGTAATAGATTCCGATGCTTCACTTCAGGTTTACTGTATCCCTCTGACCTCCTTGTTGACGATGAAACAAAGAAATTGCCTCAGAATTAAATACAAAAGGCATAATGCCGACTTAAGTACAAGAAAACTGACTCTTCTTACTGTCTATGTTTTGAACCATTCCTGTGACACTAGTTATAGATTCCGATGCTTCACTTCAGGTTTACTGTATCCCTCTGACTTTCTTATTGACGATGAAACACAGAAATTGCATCGAAATTAATTGCAATAGGAACAATGCCGACTTAAGTACAAGACGACTGACTCTTCTTACTGTCTATGTTTTGAACCACTCCTGTGACACTAGTTATGGATTCCGATGCTTCACTTCAGGTTTACTGTACCCCTCTGACCTTAATATTGACGATGAAACACAGAGATTGCATCGGAATTAAATACAAAAGGCAGAAAGCCGACTTAAGTACAAGAAAACTGACTCTTCTTACTGTCTATGACTTGAACCTTCCCTGTGACACTAGTTATAGATTCCGATACTTCACTTCAGGTTTACTGTATATCTCTGACATTCTTATTGGCGATGAAACACAGAAATTGCATCGGAATTAAATACAAAATGCACGATGCTGACTTTATTACAAGAAAACTGACTCTTCTTACTGTCTATGTTTTGAACCATTCCTGTGACACTAGTTATAGATTCCGATGCTTCACTTCAGGTTTACTGTATCCCTCTGACCTTCTTATTGACGATGAAACACGGAAATTGCATCGGAATTCAATACAAAAAAATCACAATGCCGACTCAAGTACAAGAAGACTGGCTCTTCTTACTGTCCACGATTTGAACCTTTCCTGTGAGACCGGTTTTAGATTCCGATGCTTCACTTCAGGATTACTGTATCCCTTGGACCTTCTTATTGACGAAGAAACACAGATATTGCATCGGAATTAAATACAAAAGGCACAATGCCGACTTAAGAAAAAGAAAACTGACTCTTCTTACTGTCTATGTTGTGAACCACTCCTGTGACACTAGTTATAGTATCCGATGCTTCACTTCAGGTTTACTGTATCCCTCTGACCTTCTTATTGATGATGAAACACACAAATTGCATCGGAATTAAATAGAAAAGGCACAATGCCGACTAAAGTACAAGAAACCTGACTCTTCTTACTGTCTAAGTTTTGAACCATTCCTGTTACACTAATTATAGATTCCGATGCTTCACCTCAGGTTTACTGTATCCCTCTGACCTTCTTATTGACGATGAAACACAGAAATTGCATCGGAATTCAATACAAAAGGCACAATGCCGACTTAAGTACAAGAAACCTGACTCTTCTTACTCTCTATGTTCTGAACCATTCCTGTGACACTAGTCATAGATTCCGATGCTTCTCTTCAGGTTTACGGTATCCCTCTGACATTCTTATTGACGATGAAACACAGAAATTGCATCGGATTTCAATACAAAAGGCACAATGCCGACTTAGATACAAGAAAACAGCCTCTTCTTACTGTCTATGCTTTGAACCATTCCTGTGACACTAGTTATTGATTCCGATGCTTCACTTCAGGTTTACTGTATCCCTCTGACCATTTTATTGACAATGAAACACAGAAATTGCATCGGAATTAAATACAAAAATCACAATGCCGACTTAAGTACAAGAAAACAGACTCTTTTTACTGTGTATGTTTTGAAAAATTCCTGTGACACTAGTTATAGATTACGATGCTTCACTTGAGGTCTACTGTATCCTTCTGACCTTCATAATGACGATGAAACACAGAAATTTCAATGGAATCAAATACAAAAGGCACAATGCCGACTTAAGTAGAAGAAAACTGACTCTTCTAACTGTCTATGCTTTGAACCATTCCTGTGAAAATAGTTATAAATTCCGATGCTTCACATCAGTTTTACTGTATCCCTCCGACCTTCTTATTGACGATGAAGCACAGAAATTTCATCGGAATTAAATGCAAAAGGCACAATGCCGACTTAATTACAAGAAAACTAACTCTTCTTACTGTCTTTGTTTTGAACCATTCCTGTGACACTAGTAATAGATTCCGATGCTTCACTTCAGGTTTACTGTATCCCTCTGACCTCCTTATTGACGATGAAACAAAGAAATTGCCTCAGAATTAAATACAAAAGGCACAATGCCGACTTAAGTACAAATAAAGTGCACTCTTCTTACTGTCTATGTTTTGAACCATTCCTGTGACACTAGTTACGGATTCCGATGCTTCACTTCAGGTTTACTGTATCCCTCTGACTTTCTTATTGACGATGAAACACAGGAATTGCATCGGAATTAATTGCAATAGGAACAATGCCGACCTAAGTACAAGACGACTGACTCTTCTTACTGTCTATGTTTTGAACCACTCCTGTGACACTAGTCATAGATTCCGATGCTTCACTTCAGGTTTACTGTACCCCTCTGACCTTAATATTGACGATGAAACACAGAGATTGCATCGGAATTAAATACAAAAGGCAGAAAGCCGACTTAAGTACAAGAAAACTGACTCTTCTTACTGTCTATGACTTGAACCTTTCCTGTGACCCTAGTTATAGATTCCGATACTTCACTTCAGGTTTACTGTATATCTCTGACATTCTTATTGGCAATGAAACACAGAAACTGCATCGGAATTAAATACAAAAGGCACGATGCTGACTTTAGTACAAGAAAACTGACTCTTCTTACTGTCTATGTTTTGAACCATTCCTGTGACACTAGTTATAGCTTCCGATGCTTCACTTCAGTTTTACTGTATCCCTCTGACCTTCTTATTGGCGATGAAACACGGAAATTGCATCGGAATTCAATACAAAAAGTCACAATGCCGACTCAAGTACAAGAAGACTGGCTCTTCTTACTGTCCACGATTTGAACCTTTCCTGTGAGACCGGTTTTAGATTCCGATGCTTCACTTCAGGATTACTGTATCCCTTGGATATTCTTATTGACGAAGAAACACAGAAATTGCATCGGAATTAAGTACAAAAGGCACAATGCCGACTTAAGAACAAAAAACTGACTCTTCTTACTGTCTATGTTGTGAACCACTCCCGTGACACTAGTTATAGTATCCGATGCTTCACTTCAGGTTTACTGTATCCCTCTGACCTTCTTATTGACGATGAAACACACAAATTGCATCGGAATTAAATAGAAAAGGCACAATGCCGACTTAAGTACTAGAAAACTGACTCTTCTTACTGTCTATGTTTTGAACCATTTGTGTGACAGTAATTATAGATTCCGATGCTTCACTTCAGGTTTACTGTATCCCTCTGACCGTCTTATTGACGATGAAACACAGAAATTGCGTCGGAATTGAATACAAAAGGCACAATGCCGACTAAAGGACAAGAAAACTGACCCTTCTTACTCTCTATGTTCTCAACCATTCCTGTGACACTAGTTAGAGATTCCGATGCTTCTCTTCAGTTTTACTGTATCCCTCTGACCTTCTTATTGACGATGAAACACAGAAATTGCATCGGATTTCAATACAAAAGGCTCAATGCCGACTTAGATACAAGAAAACTGACTCTTCTTACGGTCTATGTTTTGAACCATTCCTGTTACACTAGTTATAGATTCCGATGCTTCACTTCAGGTTTACTGTATCCCTCTGACCATCTTATTGACAATGAAACACAGAAATTGCATCGGAATTAAATACAAAAATCACAATGCCGACTTAAGTACAAGAAAGAGACTCTTCTTACTGTCTATGTTTTGAACCATTCCTGTGACACTAGTTATAGATTACGATGCTTCACTTCAGGTTTACTGTATCTTTCTGACATTCATATTGACGATGAAACACAGAAATTTCATCGGAATTAAATACAAAAGGCTCAATGCCGACTTAATTACAAGAAAACTGACTCTTCTTACTGTCTATGTTTTGAACCATTCCTGTGAAACTAGTTACGGATTCCGATGCTTCACTTCAGGTTTACTGTATCCCTCTGACCTTCTTATTGACGATAAAACACAGAAATTGCATCGCAATTAAATACAATAAACACAATGCCGACTTAAGTACAAGAAAACTGACTCTTCTTACTGTCAATGTTTTGAACCATTCCTGTGACACTAGTTATAGATTCCGATGCTTCACTTCCGGTTTACTGTATCCCTCTGACTTTCTTACTGACGTTGAAACACAGAAATTGCATCGGAATTAAATGCCATAGGAACTTTGCCGACTTAAGTACAAGAACACAGACTCTTCTTACTGTCTATGATTTGAACCACTCCTGTGACACTAGTTATAGATTCCGATGCTTGACTTCAGGTTTACTGTATCCCTGTGATCTTCTTATTGACAATGAAACACAGAAATTGCATCGGAATTAAATACAAAAATCACAATGCCGACTTAAGTACAAGAAAACCGACTCTTCTTACTGTCTATGTTTTGAACCATTCCTGTGACACTAGTTATAGATTCCGATGCTTCACTACAGGTTTACCGTATCCCTCTGACCTTCATATTGACGATTAAACACAGAAATTTCATCGGAATTAAATACAAAAGGCACAATGCCGACTTAAGTACAAGAAAACTGACTCTTCTTACTGTCTATGTCTTGAACCATTCCTGTGAAACTAGTTATAGATTCCGATGCTTCACTTCAGGTTTACTGTATCCCTCCGACATTCTTATTGACGATGAAACACAGAAATTGCATCGCAATTAATTGCAATATGAACAATGCCGACTTAAGTAAAAGACGACTGACTCCTCTTACTGTCTATGTTTTGAACCACTCCTGTGACACTAGTTATAGATTCCGATGCTTCACTTCAGGTTTATTGTAACCCTTTGACCTTCTTTTTGACGATGAAACACAGAGATTGCATCGGAATTAAATACAAAAGGCACAATGCCGCCTTAAGTACAAGAAAACTGACTCTTCTTACTGTCTATGACTTGTACCTTTCCTGTGACACTAGTTATAGATTCCGAAACTTCACTTCAGGTTTACTGTATATCTCTGACATTCTTATTGGCGATGAAACACAGAAATTGCATCGGAGTTAAATCCAAAAGGCACGATGCCGACTTTAGTACAAGAAATATGACTCTTCTTACTGTCTATGTGTTGAACTATTCCTGTGACACTAGCTATAGATTCCGATGCTTAACTTCTGGTTTACTGTATCCCTCTGACCTTCTTATTGATGATGAAACACGGAAATTGCATCGGAAATCAATACAAAAAATCACAATGCCGACTAAAGTACAAGAAGACTGGCTCTTCTTACTGTCCACGATTTGAACCTTTCCTGTGAGACCGGTTTTAGATTCCGATGCTTCACTTCAGGATTACTGTATCCCTTGGACCTTCTTATTGACGAAGAAACACAGAAATTCCATCGGAATTAAATACAAAAGGCACAATGCCGACTTAAGAACAAGAAAACTGACTCTTCTTACTGTCTATGTTGTGAACCACTCCTGTGACACTAGTTATAGTATCCGATGCTTCACTTCAGGTTTACTGTATCCCTCTGACCTTCTTATTGACGATGAAACACACATATTGCATCGGAATTAAGTAGAAAAGGCACAATGCCGACTTAAGTACAAGAAAACTGACTCTTCTTACTGTCTTTGTTTTGAACCATTCCTGTGACACTAATTATAGATTCCGATGCTTCACTTCAGGTTTACTGTATCCCTCTGACCTTCTTATTGACGATGAAACACAGAAATTGCATCGGAATTCAATACAAAAGGCACAATGCCGACTTAAGTACAAGAAAACTGACACTTCTTACTCTCTACGTTCTGAACCATTCCTGTGACACTAGTTATGGATTCAGAAGCTTCTCTTCAGGTTTACTGTATCACTCTTACTTTCTTATTAACGATGAAACACCGAAATTGCATCGGAATTAAATGCAAGAGGAACAATGCCGACTTAAGTACAAGAAGACTGACTCTCCTTACTGTCTATGCTTTGAACCATTCCTGTGACACTAGTTACAGATTCCGATGCTTCACTTCAGGTTTACTGTATCCCTCTGACTTTCCAATTGACGATGAAACACAGAGATTGCATCGGAATTAAATACAAAACGCACAATGCCGACTTAGGTACAAGAAAACTGACTTTTCTTACTGTCCATGATTTGAACCTTTCCTGTGACACTAGTTATGGATTCCGATACTTCACTTAGGGTTTACTGTATCCCTCTGACCTTCTTATTGACGATGAAACACAGAAATTGCATCGGATTTCAATACAAAAAGCACAATGCCGACTTAGATACAAGAAAACTGACTCTTCTTACTGTCTATGCTTTGAACCATTCCTGTGACACTAGTTATTGATTCCGATGCTTCACTTCAGGTTTACTGTATCCCTCTGACCATTTTATTGACAATGAAACACAGAAATTGCATCGGAATTAAATACAAAAATCACAATGCCGACTTAAGTACAGGAAAACAGACTCTTCTTACTGTCTATGTTTTGAAAAATTCCTGTGACACTAGTTATAGATTACGATGCTTCACTTCAGGTCTACTGTATCTTTCTGACCTTCATATTGACGATGAAACACAGAAATTTCATCGGAATTAAATACAAAAGGCACAATGCCGACTTAAGTAGAAGAAAACTGACTCTTCTAACTGTCTATGTTTTGAACCATTCCTGTGACAATAGTTATAGATTCCGATGCTTCACATCAGTTTTACTGTATCCCTCCGACCTTCTTAAAGACGAAGAAGCACAGAAATTTCATCGGAATTAAATGCAAAAGGCACAATGCCGACTTAATTACAAGAAAACTAACTCTTCTTACTGTCTTTGCTTTGAACCATTCCTGTGACACTAGTAATAGATTCCGATGCTTCACTTCAGGTTTACTGTACCCCTCTGACCTTAATATTGACGATGAAACACAGAGATTGCATCGGAATTAAATACAAAAGGCAAAAAGCCGACTTAAGTACAAGAAAACTGACTCTTCTTACTGTCTATGACTTGAACCTTTCCTGTGACACTAGTTATAGATTCCGATAGTTCACTTCAGGTTTACTGTATATCTCTGACATTCTTATTGGCGATGAAACACAGAAATTGCATCGGAATTAAATACAAAAGGCACGATGCTGACTTTAGTACAAGAAAACTGACTCTTCTTACTGTCTATGTTTCGAACTTTTCCTGTGACACTAGTTATAGATTCCGATGCTTCACTTCAGGTTTACTGTATCCCTCTGACCCTCTTATTGACGATGAAACACGGAAATTGCATCGGAATTCAATACAAAAAATCACAATGCCGACTCAAGTACAAGAAGACTGCCTCTTCTTACTGTCCACGATTTGAACCTTTCCTGTGAGACCGGTTTTAGATTCCGATGCTTCACTTCAGGATTACTGTATCCCTTGGATATTCTTATTGACGAAGAAACACAGAAATTGCATCGGAATTAAGTACAAAAGGCACAATGCCGACTTAAGAACAAAAAACTGACTCTTCTTACTGTCTATGTTGTGAACCACTCCCGTGACACTAGTTATAGTATCCGATGCTTCAATTCAGGTTTACTGTATCCCTCTGATCTTCTTATTGACGATGAATCACACAAATTGCATTGGAATTAAATAGAAAAGGCACAATGCCGACTTAAGTACAAGAAAACTGACTCTTCTTACTGTCTATGTTTTGAATTATTCCTGTGACAGTAATTATAGATTCCGATGCTTCACTTCAGGTTTACTGTATCCCTCTGACCTTCTTATTGACGATGAAACACAGAAATTGCATCGCAATTAAATACAATAAACACAATGCCGACTGAAGTACAAGAAAACTGACTCTTCTTACTGTCTATGTGTTGAACCATTCCTGTGACACTAGTTATAGATTCCGATGCTTCACTTCCGGTTTACTGTATCCCTCTGACATTCTTACTGACGTTGAAACACAGAAATTGCATCGGAATTAAATGCCATAGGAACTTTGCCGACTTAAGTACAAGAAGACAGACTCTTCTTACTGTCTATGTTTTGAACCATTCCTGTGACACTAGTTATAGATTCCGATGCTTGACTTCAGGTTTACTGTATCCCTCTGACCTTCTTATTGACAATGAAACACAGAAATTGCATCGGAATTAAATACAAAAAT
This sequence comes from Schistocerca piceifrons, assembly GCF_021461385.2. Taxonomy (NCBI): domain Eukaryota; kingdom Metazoa; phylum Arthropoda; class Insecta; order Orthoptera; family Acrididae; genus Schistocerca; species Schistocerca piceifrons. The sequence goes on from NW_025727936.1 coordinate 28,894, forward strand.
CACAATGCCGACTTAAGTACAAGAAAACAGACTCTTCTTACTGTCTATGTTTTGAACCATTCCTGTGACACTAGTTATAGATTCCGATGCTTCACTACAGGTTTACCGTATCCCTCTGACCTTCATATTGACGATGAAACACAGAAATTTCATCGGAATTAAATACAAAAATCACAATGCCGACTTAAGTACAAGAAAAGTGACTCCTCTTACTGTCTATGACTTGTACCTTTCCTGTGACACTAGTTATAGATTCCGAAACTTCACTTCAGGTTTACTGTATATCTCTGACATTCTTATTGGCGATGAAACACAGAAATTGCATCGGAGTTAAATACAAAAGGCACGATGCCGACTTTAGTACAAGAAATATGACTCTTCTTACTGTCTTCAGGTTTACTGTATCCCTCTGACCTTCTTATTGATGATGAAACACGTAAATTGCATCGGAAATCAATACAAAAAATCACAATGCCGACTAAAGTACAAGAAGACTGGCTCTTCTTACTGTCCACGATTTGAACCTTTCCTGTGAGACCGGTTTTAGATTCCGATGCTTCACTTCAGGATTACTGTATCCCTTGGACCTTCTTATTGACGATAAAACACAGAAATTTCATCGGAATTAAATACAAAAAGCACAATGCCGACTTAAGTACAAGAAACTGACTCTTCTTACTGTCTATGTCTTGAACCATTCCTGTGAAACTAGTTATAGATTCCGATGCTTCACTTCAGGTTTACTGTATCCCTCTGACATTCTTATTGACGATGAAACACAGAAATTGCATCGGAATTAATTGCAATATGAACAATGCCGACTTAAGTACAAGACGTCTGACTCCTCTTACTGTCTATGTTTTGAACCACTAGTGTGACACTAGTTATAGATTCCGATGCTTCACTTCAGGTTTATTGTAACCCTCTGACCTTCTTTTTGACGATGAAACACAGAGATTGCATCGGAATTAAATACAAAAGGCACAATGCCGACTTAAGTACAAGAAAACTGACTCTTCTTACTGTCTATGACTTGTACCTTTCCTGTGACACTAGTTATAGATTCCGAAACTTCACTTCAGGTTTACTGTATATCTCTGACATTCTTATTGGCGATGAAACACAGAAATTGCATCGGAGTTAAATACAAAAGGCACGATGCCGACTTTAGTACAAGAAATATGACTCTTCTTACTGTCTTCAGGTTTACTGTATCCCTCTGACCTTCTTATTGATGATGAAACACGTAAATTGCATCGGAAATCAATACAAAAAATCACAATGCCGACTAAAGTACAAGAAGACTGGCTCTTCTTACTGTCCACGATTTGAACCTTTCCTGTGAGACCGGTTTTAGATTCCGATGCTTCACTTCAGGATTACTGTATCCCTTGGACCTTCTTATTGACGATAAAACACAGAAATTTCATCGGAATTAAATACAAAAGGCACAATGCCGACTTAAGTACAAGAAACTGACTCTTCTTACTGTCTATGTCTTGAACCATTCCTGTGAAACTAGTTATAGATTCCGATGCTTCACTTCAGGTTTACTGTATCCCTCTGACATTCTTATTGACGATGAAACACAGAAATTGCATCGGAATTAATTGCAATATGAACAACGCCGACTTAAGTACAAGACGTCTGACTCCTCTTACTGTCTATGTTTTGAACCACTCCTGTGACACTAGTTATAGATTCCGATGCTTCACTTCAGGTTTATTGTAACCCTCTGACCTTCTTTTTGACGATGAAACACAGAGATTGCATCGGAATTAAATACAAAAGGCACAATGCCGACTTAAGTACAAGAAAACTGACTCTTCTTACTGTCTATGACTTGTACCTTTCCTGTGACACTAGTTATAGATTCCGAAACTTCACTTCAGGTTTACTGTATCCCTCTGACCTTCTTATTGACGATGAAACACAGAAATTGCATCGGAATCCAATACAAAAGGCACAATGCCGACTTAAGTACAAGAATAAGACTCTTCTTACTGTCTATGTTTTGAACCATTCCTGTGACACTAGTTATAGATTACGATGCTTCACTTCAGGTTTACTGTATCATTCTGACCTTCATATTGACGATGAAACACAGAAATTTCATCGGAATTAAATACAAAAGGCACAATGCCGACTTAATTACAAGAAAACTGACTCTTCTTACTGTCTATGTTTTGAACCATTCCTGTGACACTAGTTATAGATTCCGATGCTTCACTTCAGGTTTACTGTATCCCTGTGACCTTCTTATTGACAATGAAACACAGAAATTGCATCGGAATTAAATACAAAAATCACAATGCCGACTTAAGTACAAGAAAACTGACTCTTCTTACTGTCTATGTCTTGAACCATTCCTGTGAAACTAGTTATAGATTCCGGTGCTTCACTTCAGGTTTACTGTATCCCTCTGACATTCTTATTGACGATGAAACACAGAAATTGCATCGGAATTAATTGCAATATGAACAATGTCGACTTAAGTACAAGACGACTGACTCCTCTTACTGTCTACGTTTTGAACCACTCCTGTGACACTAGTTATAGATTCCGATGCTTCACTTCAGGTTTATTGTAACCCTCTGACCTTCTTTTTCACGATGAAACACAGAGATTGCATCGGAATTAAATACAAAAGGCACAATGCCGACTTAAGTACAAGAAAACTGACTCTTCTTACTGTCTATGACTTGTACCTTTCCTGTGACACTAGTTATAGATTCCGAAACTTCACTTCAGGTTTACTGTATATCTCTGACATTCTTATTGGCGATGAAACACAGAAATTGCATCGGAGTTAAATACAAAAGGCACGATGCCGACTTTAGTACAAGAAATATGACTCTTCTTACTGTCTATGTTTTGAACTATTCCTGTGACACTAGCTATAGATTCCGATGCTTCACTTCAGGTTTACTGTATCCCTCTGGCCTTCTTATTGATGATGAAACACGGAAATTGCATCGGAAATCAATACAAAAAATCACAATGCCGACTAAAGTACAAGAAGACTGGCTCTTCTTACTGTCCACGATTTGAACCTTTCCTGTGAGACCGGTTTTAGATTCCGATGCTTCACTTCAGGATTACTGTATCCCTTGGACTTTCTTATTGACGATGAAACACAGAAATTTCATCGGAATTAAATACAAAAGGCACAATGCCGACTCTAGTACAAGAAAACTGACTCTTCTTACTGTCTATGTCTTGAACCATTCCTGTGAAACTAGTTATAGATTCCGATGCTTCACTTCAGGTTTACTGTATCACTCTTACTTTCATATTGACGATGAAACACCGAAATTGCATCGGAATTAATTGCAATATGAACAATGCCGACTTAAGTACAAGACGACTGACTCCTCTTACTGTCTATGTTTTGAACCACTCCTGTGACACTAGTTATAGATTCCGATGCTTCACTTCAGGTTTATTGTAACCCTCTGACCTTCTTTTTGACGATGAAACACAGAGATTGCATCGGAATTAAATACAAAAGGCACAATGCCGACTTAAGTACAAGAAAACTGACTCTTCTTACTGTCTATGACTTGTACCTTTCCTGTGACACTAGTTATAGATTCCGAAACTTCACTTCAGGTTTACTGTATCCCTCTGACCTTCTTATTGACGATGAAACACAGAAATTGCATCGGAATTCAATACAAAAGGCACAATGCCGACTTAAGTACAAGAAAACTGACACTTCTTACTCTCTACGTTCTGAACCATTCCTGTGACACTAGTTATGGATTCCGATGCTTCTCTTCAGGTTTACTGTATCACTCTTACTTTCATATTGACGATGAAACACCGAAATTGCATCGGAATTAAATGCAAGAGGAACAATGCCGACTTAAGTACAAGAAGACTGACTCTCCTTACTGTCTATGCTTTGAACCATTCCTGTGACACTAGTTACTGATTCCGATGCTTCACTTCAGGTTTACTGTATCCCTCTGACCTTCCAATTGATGATGAAACACAGAGATTGCATCGGAATTAAATACAAAACGCACAATGCCGACTTAGGTACAAGAAAACTGACTTTTCTTACTGTCCATGATTTGAACCTTTCCTGTGACACTAGTTATGGATTCCGATACTTCACTTCAGGTTTACTGTATCCCTCTGACCATCTTATTGACGATGAAACACAGAAATTGCATCGGAATTCAATACAAAAGGCACAATGCCGACTTAAGTACAAGAAAGAGACTCTTCTTACTGTCTATGTTTTGAACCATTCCTGTGACACTAGTTATAGATTACGATGCTTCACTTCAGGTTTACTGTATCATTCTGACCTTCATATTGACGATGAAACACAGAAATTTCATCGGAATTAAATACAAAAGACACAATGCCGACTTAATTACAAGAAAACTGACTCTTCTTACTGTCTATGTTTTGAACCATTCCTGTGACACTAGTTATAGATTCCGATGCTTCACTTCAGGTTTACTGTATCCCTGTGACCTTCTTATTGACAATGAAACACAGAAATTGCATCGGAATTAAATACAAAAATCACAATGCCGACTTAAGTACAAGAAAACTGACTCTTCTTACTGTCTATGTCTTGAACCATTCCTGTGAAACTAGTTATAGATTCCGATGCTTCACTTCAGGTTTACTGTATCCCTCTGACATTCTTATTGACGATGAAACACAGAAATTGCATCGGAATTAATTGCAATATGAACAATGCCGACTTAAGTACAAGACGACTGACTCCTCTTACTGTCTACGTTTTGAACCACTCCTGTGACACTAGTTATAGATTCCGATGCTTCACTTCAGGTTTATTGTAACCCTCTGACCTTCTTTTTCACGATGAAACACAGAGATTGCATCGGAATTAAATACAAAAGGCACAATGCCGACTTAAGTACAAGAAAACTGACTCTTCTTACTGTCTATGACTTGTACCTTTCCTGTGACACTAGTTATAGATTCCGAAACTTCACTTCAGGTTTACTGTATATCTCTGACATTCTTATTGGCGATGAAACACAGAAATTGCATCGGAGTTAAATACAAAAGGCACGATGCCGACTTTAGTACAAGAAATATGACTCTTCTTACTGTCTATGTTTTGAACTATTCCTGTGACACTAGCTATAGATTCCGATGCTTCACTTCAGGTTTACTGTATCCCTCTGACCTTCTTATTGATGATGAAACACGGAAATTGCATCGGAAATCAATACAAAAAATTACAATGCCGACTAAAGTACAAGAAGACTGGCTCTTCTTACTGTCCACGATTTGAACCTTTCCTGTGAGACCGGTTTTAGATTCCGATGCTTCACTTCAGGATTACTGTATCCCTTGGACTTTCTTATTGACGATGAAACACAGAAATTTCATCGGAATTAAATACAAAAGGCACAATGCCGACTTAAGTACAAGAAAACTGACTCTTCTTACTGTCTATGTCTTGAACCATTCCTGTGAAACTAGTTATAGATTCCGATGCTTCACTTCAGGTTTACTGTATCCCTCTGACATTCTTATTGACGATGAAACACAGAAAATGCATCGGAATTAATTGCAATATGAACAATGCCGACTTAAGTACAAGACGACTGACTCCTCTTACTGTCTATGTTTTGAACCACTCCTGTGACACTAGTTATAGATTCCGATGCTTCACTTCAGGTTTATTGTAACCCTCTGACCTTCTTTTTGACGATGAAACACAGAGATTGCATCGGAATTAAATACAAAAGGCACAATGCCGACTTAAGTACAAGAAAACTGACTCTTCTTACTGTCTATGACTTGCACCTTTCCTGTGACACTAGTTATAGATTCCGAAACTTCACTTCAGGTTTACTGTATCCCTCTGACCTTCTTATTGACGATGAAACACAGAAATTGCATCGGAATTCAATACAAAAGGCACAATGCCGACTTAAGTACAAGAAAACTGACACTTCTTACTCTCTACGTTCTGAACCATTCCTGTGACACTAGTTATGGATTCCGATGCTTCTCTTCAGGTTTACTGTATCACTCTTACTTTCATATTGACGATGAAACACCGAAATTGCATCGGAATTAAATGCAAGAGGAACAATGCCGACTTAAGTACAAGAAGACTGACTCTCCTTACTGTCTATGCTTTGAACCATTCCTGTGACACTAGTTACTGATTCCGATGCTTCACTTCAGGTTTACTGTATCCCTCTGACCTTCCAATTGACGATGAAACACAGAGATTGCATCGGAATTAAATACAAAACGCACAATGCCGACTTAGGTACAAGAAAACTGACTTTTCTTACTGTCCATGATTTGAACCTTTCCTGTGACACTAGTTATGGATTCCGATACTTCACTTCAGGTTTACTGTATCCCTCTGACCTTCTTATTGACGATGAAACACAGAAATTGCATCGGATTTCAATACAAAAGGCACAATGCCGACTTAGATACAAGAAAACTGACTCTTCTTACTGTCTATGCTTTGAACCATTCCTGTGACACTAGTTATTGATTCCGATGCTTCACTTCAGGATTACTGTATCCCTCTGACCATTTTATTGACAATGAAACACAAAAATTGCATCGGAATTAAATACAAAAATCACAATGCCGACTTAAGTACATAAAAACAGACCCTTCTTACTGTCTATGTTTTGAAAAATTCCTGTGACAGTAGTTATAGATTACGATGCTTCACTTCAGGTCTACTGTATCTTTCTGACCTACATATTGACGATGAAACACAGAAATTTCATCGGAATTAAATACAAAAGGCACAATGCCGACTTAAGTAGAAGAAAACTGACTCTTCTAACTGTCTATGTTTTGAACCATTCCTGTGACAATTGTTGTAGATTCCGATGCTTCACATCAGTTTTACTGTATCCCTCCGACCTTCTTAAAGACGATGAAGCACAGAAATTTCATCGGAATTAAATGCAAAAGGCACAATGCCGACTTAATTACAAGAAAACTAACTCTTCTTACTGTCTTTGTTTTGAACCATTCCTGTGACACTAGTAATAGATTCCGATGCTTCACTTCAGGTTTACTGTACCCCTCTGACCTTAATATTGACGATGAAACACAGAGATTGCATCGGAATTAAATACAAAAGGCAGAATGCCGACTTAAGTACAAGAAAACTGACTCTTCTTACTGTCTATGACTTGAACCTTTCCTGTGACACTAATTATAGATTCCGATACTTCACTTCAGGTTTACTGTATATCTCTGACATTCTTATTGGCGATGAAACACAGAAATTGCCTCGAAATTAAATACAAAAGGCACGATGCTGACTTTAGTACAAGAAAACTGACTCTTCTTACTGTCTATGTTTCGAACCATTCCTGTGACACTAGTTATAGATTCCGATGCTTCACTTCAGGTTTATTGTATCCCTCTGACCTACTTATTGACGATGAAACACGGAAATTGCATCGGAATTCAATACAAAAAATCACAATGCCGACTCAAGTACAAGAAGACTGGCTCTTCTTACTGTCCACGATTTGAACCTTTCCTGTGAGACCGGTTTTAGATTCCGATGCTTCACTTCAGGATTACTGTATCCCTTGGATATTCTTATTGACGAAGAAACACAGAAATTGCATCGGAATTAAGTACAAAAGGCACAATGCCGACTTAAGAACAAAAAACTGACTCTTCTTACTGTCTATGTTGTGAACCACTACCGTGACACTAGTTATAGTATCCGATGCTTCACTTCAGGTTTACTGTATCCCTCTGACCTTCTTATAGACGATGAAACACACAAATTGCATTGGAATTAAATAGAAAAGGCACAATGGTGACTTAAGTACAAGAAAACTGACTCTTCTTACTGTCTATGTTTTGAATTATTCCTGTGACAGTAATTATAGATTCCGATGCTTCACTTCAGGTTTACTGTATCCCTCTGACCTTCTTATTGACGATGAAACACAGAAATTGCATCGGAATTCAATACAAAAGGCACAATGCCGACTAAAGTACAAGAAAACTGACCCTTCTTACTCTCTATGTTCTGAACCATTCCTGTGACACTAGTTAGAGAGTCCGATGCTTCTCTTCAGTTCTACTGTATCCCTCTGACCTTCTTATTGACGATGAAACACAGAAATTGCATCGGATTTCAATACAAAAGGCACAATGCCGACTTAGATACAAGAAAACTGACTCTTCTTACGGTCTATATTTTGTACCATTCCTGTTACACTAGTTATAGATTCCGATGCTTCACTTCAGGTTTACTGTATCCCTCTGACCATCTTATTGACAATGAAACACAGAAATTGCATCGGAATTAACTACAAAAATCACAATGCCGACTTAAGTACAAGAAAGAGACTCTTCTTACTGTCTATGTTTTGAACCATTCCTGTGACTCTAGTTATAGATTACGATGCTTCACTTCAGGTTTACTGTATCTTTCTGACCTTCATATTGACGATGAAACACAGAAATTTCATCGTAATTAAAAACAAAAGGCACAATGCCGACTTAATTACAAGAAAACTGACTCTTCTTACTGTCTATGTTTTGAACCATTCCTGTGACACTAGTTATAGATTCCGATGCTTCACTACAGGTTTACCGTATCCCTCTGACCTTCATATTGACGATGAAACACAGAAATTTCTTCGGAATTAAATACAAAAGGCACAATGCCGACTTAAGTACATGAAAACTGACTCTTCTTACTCTCTATGTCTTGAACCATTCCTGTGAAACTAGTTATAGATTCCGATGCTTCACTTCAGGTTTACTGTATCCCTCTGACATTCTTATTGACGATGAAACACAGAAATTGCATCGGAATTAATTGCAATATGAAAAATGCCGACTTAAGTACAAGACGACTGACTCCTCTTACTGTCTATGTTTTGAACCACTCCTGTGACACTAGTTATAGATACCGATGCTTCACTTCAGGTTTATTGTAACCCTCTGACCTTCTTTTTGACGATGAAACACAGAGATTGCATCGGAATAAAATACAAAAGGCACAATGCCGACTTAAGTACAAGAAAACTGACTCTTCTTACTGTCTATGACTTGTACCTTTCCTGTGACACTAGTTATAGATTCCGATACTTCACTTCAGGTTTACTGTATATCTCTGACATTCTTATTGGCGATGAAACACAGAAATTGCATCGGAGTTAAATACAAAAGGCACGATGCCGACTTTAGTACAAGAAATATGACTCTTCTTACTGTCTATTTTTTGAACTATTCCTGTGAGACTAGTTATAGATTCCGATGCTTCACTTCAGGTTTACTGTATCCCTCTGACCTTCTTATTGATGATGAAACACGGAAATTGCATCGGAATTCAATACAAAAAATCACAATGCCGACTCAAGTACAAGAAGACTGGCTCTTCTTACTGTCCACGATTTGAACCTTTCCTGTGAGACCGGTTTTAGATTCCGATGCTTCACTTCAGGATTACTGTATCCCTTGGACCTTCTTATTGATGAAGAAACACAGAAATTCCATCGGAATTAAGTACAAAAGGCACAATGCCGACTTAAGAACAAGAAAACTGACTCTTCTTACTGTCTATGTTGTGAACCACTCCTGTGACACTAGTTATAGTATCCGACGCTTCACTTCAGGTTTACTGTATCCCTCTGACCTTCTTATTGACGATGAAACACACAAATTGCATCGGAATTAAGTAGAAAAGGCACAATGCCGACTTAAGTACAAGAAAACTGACTCTTCTTACTGTCTATGTTTTGAACCATTCCTGTGACACTAATTATAGATTCCGATGCTTCACTTCAGGTTTACTGTATCCCTCTGACCTTCTTATTGACGATGAAACACAGAAATTGCTTCGGAATTCAATACAAAAGGCACAATGCCGACTAAAGTACAAGAAAACTGACACTTCTTACTCTCTACGTTCTGAACCATTCCTGTGACACTAGTTATGGATTCCGATGCTTCTCTTCAGGTTTACTGTATCCCTCTGACCTTCTTATTGACGATGAAACACAGAAATTGCATCGGATTTCAATACAAAAGGCACAATGCCGACTTAAGCACACGGAAACTGACTCTTCTTACTGTCTATGTTTTGAACCATTCCTGTGACACTAGTTATAGATTCCGATGCTTCACTTCAGGTTTACTGTATCCCTCTGACCATCTCATTGACAATGAAACACAGAAATTGCATCGGAATTAAATACAAAGTCACAATGCCGACTTAAGTACAAGAAAACAGACTCTTCTTACTGTCTATGTTTTGAACCATTCCTGTGACACTAGTTATAGATTACGATGCTTCACTTCAGGTTTACTGTAACTTTCTGATATTAATATTGACGATGAAACACAGATATTACATCGGAATTAAATACAAAAGGCACAATGCCGACTTAAGTAGAAGAGAACTGACTTTTCTTACTGTCTATGTTTTGAACCATTCCTGTGACACTAGTTAAAGATTCCGATGCTTCACATCAGTTTTACTGTATCCCTCCGACCTTCTTATTGACGATGAAGCACAGAAATTTCATCGGAATTAAATGCAAAAGGCACAATGCCGACTTAATTACAAGAAAACTGACTCTTCTTACTGTCTTTGTTTTGAACCATTCCTGTGACACTAGTAATAGATTCCGATGCTTCACTTCAGGTTTACTGTATCCCTCTGACCTCCTTATTGACGATGAAACAAAGAAATTGCCTCAGAAGTAAATACAAAAGGCTCATTGCCGACTTAAGTACAAGAAAACTGACTCTTCTTACTGTCTATGTTTTGAACCATTCCTGTGACACTAGTTACGGATTCCGATCCTTCACTTCAGGTTTACTGTATCCCTCTGACCTTTATATTGACGATGAAACACAGAAATGGCATCGGAATTAAATACAAAAAACACAATGCCGACTTAAGTACAAGAAAACTGGCTCTTCTTACTGTCTATGTTTTGAACCATTCCTGTGACACTAGTTATAGATTCCGATGCTTCACTTCCGGTTTACTGTATCCCTCTGACTTTCTTATTGACGTTGAAACACAGAAATTGCATTGGAATTAAATGCAATAGGAACTTTGCCGACTTAAGTACAAGAAGACAGACTCTTCTTACTGTCTATGTTTTGAACCATTCCTGTGACACTAGTTATAGATTCCGATGCTTCACTTCAGGTTTACTGTATCCCTCTGACCTTATTATTGACGATGAAACACAGAGATTCCATCGGAATTAAATACAAAAGGCACATTGCCGACTTAGATACAAGAAAACTGACTCTTCTTACGGTCTATATTTTGTACCATTCCTGTTACACTAGTTATAGATTCCGATGCTTCACTTCAGGTTTACTGTATCCCTCTGACCATCTTATTGACAATGAAACACAGAAATTGCATCGGAATTAACTACAAAAATCACAATGCCGACTTAAGTACAAGAAAGAGACTCTTCTTACTGTCTATGTTTTGAACCATTCCTGTGACACTAGTTATAGATTACGATGCTTCACTTCAGGTTTACTGTATCTTTCTGACCTTCATATTGACGATGAAACACAGAAATTTCATCGTAATTAAAAACAAAAGGCACAATGCCGACTTAATTACAAGAAAACTGACACTTCTTACTGTCTATGTTTTGAACCATTCCTGTGACACTAGTTATAGATTCCGATGCTTCACTACAGGTTTACCGTATCCCTCTGACCTTCATATTGACGATGAAACACAGAAATTTCTTCGGAATTAAATAAAAAAGGCACAATGCCGACTTAAATACATGAAAACTGACTCTTCTTACTGTCTATGCCTTGAACCATTCCTGTGAAACTAGTTATAGATTCCGATGCTTCACTTCAGGTTTACTGTATCCCTCTGACATTCTTATTGACGATGAAACACAGAAATTGCATCGGAATTAATTGCAATATGAAAAATGCCGACTTAAGTACAAGACGACTGACTCCTCTTACTGTCTATGTTTTGAACCACTCCTGTGACACTAGTTATAGATTCCGATGCTTCACTTCAGGTTTATTGTAACCCTCTGACCTTCTTTTTGACGATGAAACACAGAGATTGCATCGGAATTAAATACAAAAGGCACAATGCCGACTTAAGTACAAGAAAACTGACTCTTCTTACTGTCTATGACTTGTACCTTTCCTGTGACACTAGTTATAGATTCCGATACTTCACTTCAGGTTTACTGTATATCTCTGACATTCTTATTGGCGATGAAACACAGAAATTGCATCGGAGTTAAATACAAAAGGCACGATGCCGACATTAGTACAAGAAATATGACTCTTCTTACTGTCTATGTTTTGAACTATTCCTGTGACACTAGTTATAGATTCCGATGCTTCACTTCAGGTTTACTGTATCCCTCTGACCTTCTTATTGATGATGAAACACGGAAATTGCATCGGAATTCAATACAAAAAATCACAATGCCGACTCAAGTACAAGAAGACTGGCTCTTCTTACTGTCCACGATTTGAAACTTTCCTGTGAGACCGGTTTTAGATTCCGATGCTTCACTTCAGGATTACTGTATCCCTTGGACCTTCTTATTGACGAAGAAACACAGAAATTCCATCGGAATTAAGTACAAAAGGCACAATGCCGACTTAAGAACAAGAAAACTGACTCTTCTTACTGTCTATGTTGTGAACCACTCCTGTGACACTAGTTATAGTATCCGACGCTTCACTTCAGGTTTACTGTATCCCTCTGACCTTCTTATTGACGATGAAACACACAAATTGCATCGGAATTAAGTAGAAAAGGCACAATGCCGACTTAAGTACAAGAAAACTGACACTCCTTACTCTCTACGTTCTGAACCATTCCTGTGACACTAGTTATGGATTCCGATGCTTCTCTTCAGGTTTACTGTATCCCTCTGACCTTCTTATTGACGATGAAACACAGAAATTGCATCGGATTTCAATACAAAAGGCACAATGCCGACTTAAGCACACGGAAACTGACTCTTCTTACTGTCTATGTTTTGAACCATTCCTGTGACACTAGTTATAGATTCCGATGCTTCACTTCAGGTTTACTGTATCCCTCTGACCATCTCATTGACAATGAAACACAGAAATTGCATCGGAATTAAATACAAAGTCACAATGTCGACTTAAGTACAAGAAAACAGACTCTTCTTACTGTCTGTGTTTTGAACCATTCCTGTGACACTAGTTATAGATTACGATGCTTCACTTCAGGTTTACTGCAACTTTCTGATCTTAATATTGACGATGAAACACAGAAATTTCATCGGAATTAAATACAAAAGGCACAATGCCGAATTAAGTAGAAGAGAACTGACTTTTCTTACTGTCTATGTTTTGAACCATTCCTGTGACACTAGTTATAGATTCCGATGCTTCACATCAGTTTTACTGTATCCCTCCGACCTTCTTATTGACGATGAAGCACAGAAATTTCATCGGAATTAAATGCAAAAGGCACAATGCCGACTTAGTTACAAGAAAACTGACTCTTCTTACTGTCTTTATTTAGAACCATTCCTGTGACACTAGTAATAGATTCCGATGCTTCACTTCAGGTTTACTGTATCCCTCTGACCTCCTTATTGACGATGAAACAAAGAAATTGCCTCAGAAGTAAATACAAAAGGCACAATGCCGACTTAAGTACAAGAAAACTGACTCTTCTTACTGTCTATGTTTTGAACCATTCCTGTGACACTAGTTACGGATTCCGATCCTTCACTTCAGGTTTACTGTATCCCTCTGACCTTTATATTGACGATGAAACACAGAAATGGCATCGGAATTAAATACAAAAAACACAATGCCGACTTAAGTACAAGAAAACTGGCTCTTCTTACTGTCTATGTTTTGAACCATTCCTGTGACACTAGTTATAGATTCCGATGCTTCACTTCCGGTTTACTGTATCCCTCTGACTTTCTTATTGACGTTGAAACACAGAAATTGCATCGGAATTAAATGCAATAGGAACTTTGCCGACTTAAGTACAAGAAGACAGACTCTTCTTACTGTCTATGTTTTGAACCATTCCTGTGACACTAGTTATAGATTCCGATGCTTCACTTCAGGTTTACTGTATCCCTCTGACCTTCTTATTGACGATGAAACACAGAGATTCCATCGGAATTAAATACAAAAGGCACATTGCCGACTAAAGTACACGAAAACTGACTCTTCTTACTGTCTATGATTTGGACCTTTCCTGTGACACTAGTTATAGATTGCGATACTTCACTTCAGGCTTACTGTATCCCTCTGACATTGTTATTGACGAAGGAACACAGAAATTGCATCGGAATTAAATACAAAAGGCACGATGCCGACTTAAGTACAAGAAAACTGACTCTACTTACTGTCTATGTTTTGAACCATTCCTATGACAGTAGTTATAGATTCCGATACCTCACTTCAGGTTAACTGTATCCCTCTGACCTTCTTATTGACGATGAAACACAGAAATTGAATCGGAATTAAATGCAATATTAACAATGCCGACTTAAGTACAAGACGACTGACTCTTCTTACTGTCCATGTTTTGAACCATTCCTGTGACACTAGTTATAGATTCCGATGCTTCACTTCAGGTTTATTGTATCTTTCTGACCTACTTATTGACGATGAAACACAGAGATTGCATCGGAATTAAATACAAAAGGAACAATGCCGACTTAAAGACAAGAAAACTGATTCTTCTTACTGTCTATGATGTGAACCACTCCTGTGACACTAGTTATAGTATCCGATGCTTCACTTCAAGTTTACTGTATCCCTCTGACCTTCTTATTGACGATGAAACACAGAAATTACATCGGAATTAAATACAAAAGGCACAATGCCTACTTAAGTACAAGAAAACTGACTCTTCTTACCGTCTTTGTTTTGAACCATTCCTGTGACACTAGTAATAGATTCCGATGCTTCACTTCTGGTTTACTATATCCCTCTGACCTTCTTATTGACGATGAAACACAGATATTGCCTCAGAATTATATACAAAAGGCACAATGCCGATTTAAGTACAAGAAAACCGACTCTTCTTACTGTCTATGTTTTGAACCATTCCTGTGACACTAGTTATAGATTCCGATGCTTCACTTCAGGTTTACTGTATCCCTCTGACCTTCTTATTGACGATGAAACACAGAGATTGCATCGGAATTAAATACAAAAGGCACAATGCCGACTTAAGTACAAGAAGACTGGCTCTTCTTACTGTCTACGTTTTGAGCCTTTCCTGTGAGACCGGTTTTAGATTCCGATGCTTCACTTCAGGATTACTGTATAGCTTGGACCTTCTAATTGACGACGAAACACAGAAATTGCAGCTGAAGTAAATACAAAAGGCACAATGCCGATTTAAGAAGACGAAAACTGACTCTTCTTACTGTCTACGTTGTGAACCACTGCTGTGACACTAGGTATAGTATCCGATGCTTCACTTCAGGTTTACTGTATATCTCTGACCTTCTTATTGACGATGAAACACACAAATTGCATCGGAATTAAATAGAAAATGCACAATGCCGACTTAAGTACAAGAAAACTGACTCTTCTTACTGTCTATGTTTTGAACCATTCCTGTGACACTAGTTATAGATTCCGATGCTTCACTTCAGGTTTACTGTATCCCTCTGACATTCTTATTGACGATGAAACACAGAAATTGCATCGGAATTAATTGCAATATGAACAATGCCGACTTAAGTACAAGACGACTGACTCCTCTTACTGTCTATGCTTTGAACCACTCCTGTGACACTAGTTATAGATTCCGATGCTTCACTTCAGGTTTATTGCAACCCTCTGACCTTCTTTTTGACGTTGAAACACAGAGATTGCATCGGAATTAAATACAAAAGGCACAATGCCGACTTAAGTACAAGAAAACTGACACTTCTTACTCTCTACGTTCTGAACCATTCCTGTGACACTAGTTATGGATTCCGATGCTTCTCTTCAGGTTTACTGTATCCCTCTGACCTTCTTATTGACGATGAAACACAGAAATTGCATCGGATTTCAATACAAAAGGCACAATGCCGACTTAAGCACACGGAAACTGACTCTTCTTACTGTCTATGTTTTGAACCATTCCTGTGACACTAGTTATAGATTCCGATGCTTCACTTCAGGTTTACTGTATCCCTCTGACCATCTCATTGACAATTAAACACAGAAATTGCATCGGAATTAAATACAAAGTCACAATGCCGACTTAAGTACAAGAAAACTGACTTTTCTTACTGTCTATGTTTTGAACCATTCCTGTGACACTAGTTATAGATTCCGATGCTTCACATCAGTTTTACTGTATCCCTCCGACCTTCTTAATGACGATGAAGCACAGAAATTTCATCGGAATTAAATGCAAAAGGCACAATGCCGACTTAATTACAAGAAAACTGACTCTTCCTACTGTCTTTGTTTTGAACCATTCCTGTGACACTAGTAATAGATTCCGATGCTTCACTTCAGGTTTACTGTATCCCTCTGGCCTCCTTATTGACGATGAAACAAAGAAATTGCCTCAGAATTAAATACAAAAGGCACAATGCCGACTTAAGTACAAGAAAACTGACTCTTTTTACTGTCTATGTTTTGAACCATTCCTGTGACACTAGTTACGGATTCTGATCTTTCACTTCAGGTTTACTGTATCCCTCTGACCTTTATGTTGACGATGAAACACAGAAATGGCATCGGAATTAAATACAAAAAACACAATGCCGACTTAAGTACAAGAAAACTGGCTCTTCTTACTGTCTATGTTTTGAACCATTCCTGTGACACTAGTTATAGATTCCGATGCTTTACTTCCGGTTTACTGTATCCCTCTGACTTTCTTATTGACGCTGAAACACAGAAATTGCATCGGAATTAAATGCAATAGGAACTTTGCCGACTTAAGTACAAGAAGACAGACTCTTCTTACTTTCTATGTTTTGAACCATTCCTGTGACACTAGTTATAGATTCCGATTCTTCACTTCAGGTTTACTGTATCCCTCTGAGCTTCTTATTGACGATGAACCACAGAGATTCCATCGGAATTAAATACAAATGGCACATTGCCGACTAAAGTACACTAAAACTGACTCTTCTTACAGTCTATGATTTGGACCTTTCCTGTGACACTAGTTATAGATTGCGAAATTTCACTTCAGGCTTACTGTATCCTTCTGACATTGTTATTGACGAATGAACACAGAAACTGCATCGAAATTAAATACAAAAGGCACGATGCCGACTTAAGTACAAGAAAACTGACTCTACTTACAGTCTATGTTTTGAACCATTCCTATGACGGTAGTTATAGATTCCAATACCTCACTTCAGGTTTACTGTATCCCTCTGACCTTCTTATTGACGATGAAACACAGAAATTGAATCGGAATTAAATGCAATATTAACAATGCCGACTTAAGTACAAGACGACTGACTCTTCTTACTGTCTATGGTTTGAACCATTCCTGTGACACTAGTTATAGATTCCGAGGCTTCACTTCAGGTTTACTTTATCTTTCTGACCTACTTATTGACGATGAAACACAGAGATTGCATCGGAATTAAATACAAAAGGAACAATGCCGACTTAAAAACAAGAAAACTGATTCTTCTTACTGTCTATATTGTGAACCACTCCTGTGACACTAGTTATAGTATCCGATGCTTCACTTCAAGTTTACTGTATCCCTCTGACCTTCTTATTGACAATGAAACACAGAAATTGCATCGGAATTAAATTCAAAAATCACAATGCCGACTTAAGTACAAGAAAACAGACTCTTCTTACTGTCTATGTTTTGAACCATTCCATTGGCACTAGTTATAGATTCCGATGCTTCACTTCAGGTTTACTGTATCTCTCTGACCTTCATATTGACGATGAAACACAGAAATTTCATGGGAATTATATACAAAAGTCACAATGCCGACTTAAGTACAAGAAAACTGACTCTTCTTACTGTCTATGTTTTGAACCATTCCTGTGACACTAGTTATAGATTCCGATGCTTCACATCAGTTTTACTGTATCCCTCTGATCTTCTTATTGACGATGAAACACAGAAATTTCATCGGAATTAAATACAAAAGGCACAATGCCGACTTAAGTACAAGAAAACTGACTCTTCTTACTGTCTTTGTTTTGAACCATTCCTGTGACCCTAGTAATAGATTCCGATGCGTCACTTCAGGTTTACTATATCCCTCTGACCGTCTTATTGACGATGAAACACAGATATTGCCTCAGAATTACATACAAAAGGCACAATGCCGACGGAAGTACAAGAAAACTGACTCTTCTTACTGTCTATGTTTTGAACCATTCCTGTGACACTAGTTATAGATTCCGATGCTGCACTTCAGGTTTACTGTATCACTCTTACATTCTTATTGACGATGAAACACCGAAATTGCCTCAGAATTATATACAAAAGGCACAATGCCGACTTAAGTACAAGAAAACTGACTCTTCTTACTGTCAATGTTTTGAACCATTCCTGTGACACTAGTTATAGATTCCGATGCTGCACTTCAGGTTTACTGTATCCCTCTGACCTTCTTATTGACGATGAAACACAGAAATTTCATCGGAATTAAATACAAAAGGCACAATGCCGACTTAAGTACAAGAAAACTGACTCTTCTTACTGTCTTTGTTTTGAACCATTCCTGTGACACTAGTTATAGATTCCGATGCTTCACTTCAGGTTTACTATATCCCTCTGACCTTCCAATTGACGATGAAACACAGAGATTGCATCGGAATTAAATACAAAACGCACAATGCCGACTTAGGTACAAGAAAACTGACTTTTCTTACTGTCCATGATTTGAACCTTTCCTGTGACACTAGTTATGGATTCCGATACTTCACTTCAGGTTTACTGTATCCCTCTGACATTCTTATTGACGATGAAACACAGAAATTGCATCGGAATTAAATACAAAAGGCACGATGCCGACATAAGTACAACAAAACTGACTCTTTATACTGTCTATGTTTTGAACCATTCCAGTGACACTAGTTATAGATTCCGATACTTCACTTCAGGTTTACTGTATCCCTCTGACCTTCTTATTGACGATGAAAAACAGAAATTGCATCGGAATTAAATGCAATATTAACAATGCCCACTTAAGTACAAGACGACTGACTCTTCTTACTGTCTATGTTGTGAATCACTCCCGTGACACTAGTTATAGTATCCGACGCTTCACTTCAGGTTTACTGTATCCCTCCGACCTCCTTATTGACGATGAAACACACAAATTGCATCGGAATTAAATAGAAAAGGCACAATGCCGACTTAAGTACAAGAAAACTGACTCTTCTTACTGTCAATGTTTTGAACATTCCTGTGACACTAATTATAGATTCCGATGCTTCACTTCAGGTTTACTGTATCCCTCTGACCTTCTTATTGACGATGAAACACAGAAATTGCATCGGAATTCAATACAAAAGGCACAATGCCGACTTAAGTACAAGAAAACTGACTCTTCTCACTCTCCATGTTCTGAACCATTCCTGTGACACTAGTTAGAGATTCCGATGCTTCTCTTCAGGTCTACTGTATCCCTCTGACCTTCTTATTGACAATGAAACACAGAAATTGCATCGGAATTAAATACAAAAATCACAATGCCGACCTAAGTACAAGAAAACAGACTCTTCTTACTGTCTATGCTTTGAACCATTCCTGTGACACTTGTTATAGATTACGATGCTTCACTTCAGGTTTACTGTATCTTTCTGACCTTCTTATTGACGATGAAACAACGAAATTGCATCGGAATTAAATACAAAAGGCACAATGCCGACTTAAGTACAAGAAAACTGACTCTTCTTACTGTCTATGTCTTGAACCATTCCTGTGACACTAGTTATAGATTCCAATGCTTCACTTCAGGTTTACTGTATCCCTCTGACTTTCTTATTGACGATGAAACACAGAAATTGCATCGGAATTAATTGCAATAGGAACAATGCCGACTTAAGTACAAGACGACTGACTCTTCTTACTGTCTATGTTTTGAACCACTCCTGTGACACTAGTTATAGATTCCGTTGCTTCACTTCAGGTTTATTGTATCCCTCTGACCTTCTTTTTGACGATGAAACACAGAGATTGCATCGGAATTAAATACAAAAGGCACAATGCCGACTTAAGTACAAGAAAACTGACTCTTCTTACTGTCTATGACTTGTACCTTTCCTGTGACACTAGTTATAGGTTCCGATACTTCACTTCAGGTTTACTGTATATCTCTGACATACTTATTGGCGATGAAACACAGAAATTGCATCAGAATTAAATACAAAAGGCACGATGCCGACTTTAGTACAAGAAAACTCACTCTTCTTACTGTCTATGTTTTGAACCATTCCTGTGACACTAGTTATAGATTCCGATGCTTCACTTCAGGTTTACTGTATCCCTCTGACCTTCTTATTGATGATGAAACACGGAAATTGCATCGGAATTCAATACAAAAAATCACAATGCCGACTCAAGTACAAGAAGACTGGCTCTTCTTACTGTCCACGATTTGAACCTTTCCTGTGAGACCGGTTCTAGATTCCGATGCTACACTTCAGGATTACTGTATCCCTTGGACCTTCTTATTGACGAAGAAACACAGAAATTCCATCGGAATTAAATACAAAAGGCACAATGCCGACTTAAGAACAAGAAAACTGACTCTTCTTACTGTCTATGTTGTGAACCACTCCTGTGACACTAGTTATAGTATCCGATGCTTCACTTCAGGTTTACTGTATTCCTCTGACCTTCTTATTGACGATGAAACACACAAATTGCATCGGAATTAAATAGAAAAGGCACAATGCCGACTTAAGTACAAGAAAACTGTCTCTTCTTACTGTCTATGATTTGAACCATTCCTGTTACACTAATTATAGATTCCGATGCTTCACTTCAGGTTTACTGTATCCCTCTGACCTTCTTATTGACGATGAAACACAGAAATTGCATCGGAATGCAATACAAAAGATCAATGCCGACTTAAGTACAAGAAAACTGACACTTCTTACTCTCTATGTTCTGAACCATTCCTGTGACACTAGTTATAGATTCCGATGCTTCTCTTCAGGTTTACTGTATCCCTCTAACCTTCTTATTGACGTTGAAACATAAAAATTGCATCGGATTTCAATACAAAAGGAACAATGCCGACTTAATTACAAGAAAACTGACTCTTCTTACTCTCTATGTTTTGAACCATTCCTGTGACACTAGTTATAGATTCCGATGCTTCACTTCAGGTTTACTGTATCCCTCTGACCATCTTATTGACAATGAAACCCAGAAATTGCATCGGAATTAAATACAAACTCACAATGCCGACTTAAGTACAAGAAAACAGACTCTTCTTACTGTCTATGTTTTGAACCATTCCTGTGACACTAGTTATAGATTACGATGCTTCACTTCAGGTTTACTGTATCTTTCTGACCTTCATATTGACGATGAAACACAGAAATTTCATCGGAATTAAATACAAAAGACACAATGCCGACTTAAGTAGAAGAAAACTGACTCTTCTTACTGTCTATGTTTTGAACCATTCCTGTGACACTAGTTATAGATTCCGATGCTTTACATCAGTTTAACTGTATCCCTCGGACCTTCTTATTCACGATGAAGCACAAAAATTTCATCGGAATTAAATGCAAAAGGCACAATGCCGACTTAATTACAAGAAAACTGACTCTTCTTACTGTCTTTGTTTTGAACCATTCCTGTGACACTAGTAATAGATTCCGATGCTTCACTTCAGGTTTACTGTATCCCTCTGACCTCCTTATTGACGATGAAACAAAGAAATTGCCTCAGAATTAAATACAAAAGGCACAATGCCGACTTACATACAAGAAAACTGACTCTTCTTACTGTCTATGTTTTGAACCATTCCTGTGAAACTAGTTACGGATTCCGATGCTTCACTTCAGGTTTACTGTATCCCTCTGACCTTCTTATTGACGATGAAACACAGAAATTGCATCGGAATTAAATACAAAAAACACAATGCCGACTTAAGTACAAGAAAACTGACTCTTCTTACTGTCTATGTTTGAACCATTCCTGTGACACTAGTTATAGATTCCGATGCTTCACTTCCGGTTTACTGTATCCCTCTGACTTTCTTATTGACGTTGAAACACAGAAATTGCATCGGAATTGAATGCAATAGGAACTTTGCCGACTTAAGTACTAGAAGACAGACTCTTCTTACTGTCTATGATTTGAACCATTCCTGTGCCACTAGTTATAGATTCCGATGCTTCACTTCAGGTTTACTGTATCCCTCTGACCTTCTTATTGACGATGAAACACAGAGATTCCATCGGAATTAAATACAAAAGGCACATTGCCGACTGAAGTACATGAAAACTGACTCTTCTTACTGTCTATGTTTTGAACCATTAGTGTGACACTAGTTATAGATTCCGATGCTGCACTTCAGGTTTACTGTATCCCTCTTACTTTCTTATTGACGATGAAACACCGAAATTGCATCGGAATTAAATGCAAGAGGAACAATGCCGACTCAAGTACAAGAAGACGGACTTTTCTTACTGTCAATGATTTGAACCTTTCCTGTGACACTAGTTATGGATTCCGATACTTCACTTCAGGTTTACTGTCTCCCTCTGACATTCTTATTGACGATGAAACACAGAGATTGCATCGGAATTAAATACAAACTCACAATGCCGACTTAAGTACAAGAAAGCAGACTCTTCTTACTGTCTATGTTTTGAACCATTCCATTGGCACTAGTTATAGATTCCGATGCTTCACTTCAGGTTTACTGTATCTCTCTGACCTTCATATTGACGATGAAACACAGAAATTTCATCGGAATTATATACAAAAGGCACAATGCGGACTTAAGTACAAGAAAACTGACTCATCTTACTGTCTATGTTTTTAACCATTCCTGTGACACTAGTTATAGATTCCGATGCTTCACATCAGTTTTACTGTATCCCTTTAACCATCTTATTGACGATGAAACACAGAAATTTCATCGGAATTAAATACAAAAGGCACAATGCCGACTTAAGTACAAGAAAACTGACTCTTCTTACTGTCTTTGTTTGAACCATTCCTGTGACACTAGTAATAGATTCCGATGCTTCACTTCAGGTTTACTGTATCCCTCTGACCTTCTTATTGACGATGAAACACAGATATTGCCTCAGAATTAAATACAAAAGGCTCAATGCCGACTTAAGTACAAGAAAACCGACTCCTCTTACTGTCTATGTTTTGGACCATTCCTGTACACTAGTTATAGATTCCGATGCTGTACTTCAGGTTTACTGTATCCCTCTTACTTTCTTATTGACGATGAAACACAGAGATTGCATCGGAATTAAATACAAAACGCACAATGCCGACTTAGGTACAAGAAAACTGACTTTTCTTACTGTCCATGATTTGAACCTTTCCTGTGACACTAGTTATGGATTCCGATACTTCACTTCAGGTTTACTGTATCCCTCTGACATTCATATTGACGATGAAACACAGAAATTGCATCGGAAGTAATACAAAAGGCACGATGCCGACATAAGTACAACAAAACTGACTCCTCATACTGTCTATGCTTTGAACTATTCCTGTGACACTAGTTATAGATTCCGACACTTCACTTCAGGTTTACTGTATCCCTCTGACCTTCTTATTGACGATGAAAAACAGAAATTGCATCGGAATTAAATGCAATATTAACAATGCCCACTTAAGTACAAGACGACTGACTCTTCTTACTGTCTATGATTTGTACCATTCCTGTGACACTAGTTATAGATTCCGATGCTTCACTTCAGGTTTACTGTATCCCTCTGACATTCTTATTGACGATGAAACACAGAAATTGCATCGGAATTAAATACAAAAGGCACGATGCCGACATAAGTACAACAAAACTGACTCCTCATACTGTCTATGTTTTGAACTTTTCCTGTGACACTAGTTATAGATTCCGACACTTCACTTCAGGTTTACTGTATCCCTCTGACCTTCTTATTGACGATGAAAAACAGAAATTGCATCGGAATTAAATGCAATATTAACAATGCCCACTTAAGTACAAGACGACTGACTCTTCTTACTGTCTATGATTTGTACCATTCCTGTGACACTAGTTATAGATTCCGATGCTTCACTTCAGGTTTACTGTATCCCTCTGACCTTCTTATTGACGATGAAACACAGAGATTGCATCGGAATTAAATACAAAAGGCACAATGCCGACTTAAGTACAAGAAGACTGGCTCTTCTTACTGTCTACGTTTTGAACCTTTCCTGTGAGACCGGTTTTAGATTCATATGCTTCACTTCAGGATTACTGTATAGCTTGGACCTTCTAATTGACGACGAAACACAGAAATTGCATCTGAAGTAAATCCAAATGGCACAATGCCGACTTAAGGACCCGAAAACTGACTCTTCTTACTGTCTATGTTGTGAACCACTCCTGTGACACTAGGTATAGTATCCGTTGCTTCACTTCAGGTTTACTGTATATCTCTGACCTTCTTATTGACGATGAAACACACAAATTGCATCGGAATTAAATAGACAAGGCACAATGCCGACTTAAGTACAAGAAAACTGACTCTTCTTACTGTCTATGATTTGAACCATTCCTGTGACACTAGTTATAGATTCCGATGCTTCACTTCAGGTTTACTGTATCCCTCTGACCTTCTTATTGACGATGAAACACAGAAATTGCATCGGAATTCAATACAAAAGGCACAATGCCGACTTAAGTACAAGAAAACTGACTCTTCTTACTGTCTATGTTCTGAACCATTCCTGTGACACTAGTTATAGATTCCGATGCTTCACTTCAGGTTTACTGTATCCCTCTGACCTTCTTATTGACGATGAAACACAGAAATTGCATCGGATTTCAATACAAAAGGCACAATGCCGACTTAGGTACAAGAAAACTGACTCTTCTTACTGTCTATGTTTTGAACCATTCCTGTGACACTAGTTATAGATTCCGATGCTTCACTTCAGGTTGACTGTATCCCTCTGACCTTCTTATTGACAATGAAACACAGAAATTGCATCGGAATTAAATACAAAAATCACAATGCCGACTTAAGTACAAGAAAACAGACTCTTCTTACTGTCTATGTTTTGAACCATTCCTGTGACACTAGTTATAGATTCCGATGCTTCACTTCAGGTTTACTGTATCCCTCTGACCTTCATATTGACGATGAAACACAGGAATTGCATCGGATTTCAATACAAAAGGCACAATGCCGACTTAAGTACAAGAAAACTGACTCTTTTTACTGTCTTTGTTTTGAACCATTCCTGTGACACTAGTAATAGATTCCGATGCTTCACTTCAGGTTTATTGTATCCCTCTGACCTTCGTATTGACGATGAAACACAGAAATTGCCTCAGAATTAAAAACAAAAGGCACAATGCCGACTTAAGTACAAGAAAACTGACTCTTCTTACTGTCCATGATTTGAACCTTTCCTGTGACACTAGTTATGGATTCCGATACTTCACTTCAGGTTTACTGTATCCCTCTGACATTCTTATTGACTATGAAGCACAGAAATTGCATCGGAATTAAATACAAAAGGCACGATGCCGACATAAGTGCATCAAAACTGACTCCTTATACTGTCTATGTTTTGAACCATTCCTGTGACACTAGTTATAGATTCCGATACTTCACTTCAGGTTTACTGTATCCCTTGACCTTCTTATTGACGATGAAACACAGAAATTGCATCGGAATTAAATACAAAACGCACAATGCCGACTTAGGTACAAGAAAACAGACTTTTCTTACTGTCCATGATTTGAACCTTTCCTGTGACACTAGTTATGGATTCCGATACTTCACTTCAGGTTTACTGTCTCCCTCTGACATTCTTATTGACGATGAAACACAGAGATTTCATCGGAATTAAATACAAAAGGAACAATGCCGACTTAAGAACAAGAAAACTGACTCTTCTTACTGTCTATGTTGTGAACCACTCCTGTGACACTAGTTATAGTATCCGATGCTTCACTTCAGGTTTACTGTATCCCTCTGACCTTCTTATTGACAATGAAACACAGAAATTGCATCGGAATTAAATACAAAAATCACAATGCCGACTTAAGTACAAGAAAACAGACTCTTCTTACTGTCTATGTTTTGAACCATTCCATTGGCACTAGTTATAGATTCCGATGCTTCACTTCAGGTTTACTGTATCTCTCTGACCTTCATATTGACGATGAAACACAGATATTGCCTCAGAATTAAATACAAAAGGCCCAATGCCGACTTAAGTACAAGAAAATCGACTCTTCTTACTGTCTATGTTTTGGACCATTCCTGTAACACTAGTTATAGATTCCGATGCTGCAGTTCAGGTTTACTGTATCCCTCTTACTTTCTTATTGACGATGAAACACAGAGATTGCATCGGAATTGAATACAAAACGCACAATGCAGACTTAGGTATAAGAAAACTGACTTTTCTTACTGTCCATGATTTGAACCTTTCCTGTGACACTAGTTATGGATTCCGATACTTCACTTCAGGTTTACTGTATCCCTCTGACATTCATATTGACGATGAAACACAGAAATTGCATCGGAATTAAATACAAAAGGCACGATGCCGACATAAGTACAACAAAACTGACTCCTCATACTGTCTATGTTTTGAACCATTCCTGTGACACTAGTTATAGATTCCGATACTTCACTTCTGGTTTACTGTACCCCTCTGACCTTCTTATTGACGATGAAACACAGAGATTGCATCGGAATTAAATACAAAAGGCACAATGCCGACTTAAGTACAAGAAGACTGGCTCTTCTTACTGTCTACGTTTTGAACCTTTCCTGTGAGGCCGGTTTTAGATTCATATGCTTCACTTCAGGATTACTGTATAGCTTGGACCTTCTAATTGACGACGAAACACAGAAATTGCATCTGAAGTAAATCCAAAAGGCACAATGCCGACTTAAGGACACGAAAACTGACTCTTCTTACTGTCTATGTTGTGAAC
This sequence comes from Schistocerca piceifrons, assembly GCF_021461385.2. Classification (NCBI taxonomy): domain Eukaryota; kingdom Metazoa; phylum Arthropoda; class Insecta; order Orthoptera; family Acrididae; genus Schistocerca; species Schistocerca piceifrons. The sequence continues at coordinate 56,016 of NW_025727936.1, forward strand.
CACTCCTGTGACACTAGATATAGTATCCGTTGCTTCACTTCAGGTTTACTGTATATCTCTGACCTTCTTATTGACGATGAAACACACAAATTGCATCGGAATTAAATAGAAAAGGCACAATGACGACTTAAGTACAAGAAAACTGACTCTTCTTACTGTCTATGATTTGAACCATTCCTGTGACACTAGTTATAGATTCCGATGCTTCACTTCAGGTTTACTGTATCCCTCTGACCTTCATATTGACGATGAAACACAGGAATTGCATCGGATTTCAATACAAAAGGCACAATGCCGACTTAAGTACAAGAAAACTGACTCTTTTTACTGTCTTTGTTTTGAACCATTCCTGTGACACTAGTAATAGATTCCGATGCTTCACTTCAGGTTTATTGTATCCCTCTGACCTTCGTATTGACGATGAAACACAGAAATTGCCTCAGAATTAAAAACAAAAGGCACAATGCCGACTTAAGTACAAGAAAACTGACTCTTCTTACTGTCCATGATTTGAACCTTTCCTGTGACACTAGTTATGGATTCCGATACTTCACTTCAGGTTTACCGTATCCCTCTGACATTCTTATTGACTATGAAGCACAGAAATTGCATCGGAATTAAATACAAAAGGCACAATGCCGACATAAGTGCATCAAAACTGACTCCTTATATTGTCTATGTTTTGAACCATTCCTGTGACACTATTTATAGATTCCGATACTTCACTTCAGGTTTACTGTATCCCTTGACCTTCTTATTGACGATGAAACACAGAAATTGCATCGGAATTAAATTCAAAACGCACAATGCCGACTTAGGTACAAGAAAACTGACTTTTCTTACTGTCCATGATTTGAACCTTTCCTGTGACACTAGTTATGGATTCCGATACTTCACTTCAGGTTTACTGTCTCCCTCTGACATTCTTATTGACGATGAAACACAGAGATTTCATCGGAATTAAATACAAAAGGAACAATGCCGACTTAGGAACAAGAAAACTGACTCTTCTTACTGTCTATGTTGTGAACCACTCCTGTGACACTAGTTATAGTATCCGATGCTTCACTTCAGGTTTACTGTATCCCTCTGACCTTCTTATTGACAATGAAACACAGAAATTGCATCGGAATTAAATACAAAAATCACAATGCCGACTTAAGTACAAGAAAACAGACTCTTCTTACTGTCTATGTTTTGAACCATTCCATTGGCACTAGTTATAGATTCCGATGCTTCACTTCAGGTTTACTGTATCTCTCTGACCTTCATATTGACGATGAAACACAGATATTGCCTCAGAATTAAATACAAAAGGCCCAATGCCGACTTAAGTACAAGAAAATCGACTCTTCTTACTGTCTATGTTTTGGACCATTCCTGTAACACTAGTTATAGAATTCCGATGCTGCACTTCAGGTTTACTGTATCCCTCTTACTTTCTTATTGACGATGAAACACAGAGATTGCATCGGAATTGAATACAAAACGCACAATGCAGACTTAGGTATAAGAAAACTGACTTTTCTTACTGTCCATGATTTGAACCTTTCCTGTGACACTAGTTATGGATTCCGATACTTCACTTCAGGTTTACTGTATCCCTCTGACATTCATATTGACGATGAAACACAGAAATTGCATCGGAATTAAATACAAAAGGCACGATGCCGACATAAGTACAACAAAACTGATTCCTCATACTGTCTATGTTTTGAACCATTCCTGTGACACTAGTTATAGATTCCGATACTTCACTTCTGGTTTACTGTACCCCTCTGACCTTCTTATTGACGATGAAACACAGAGATTGCATCGGAATTAAATACAAAAGGCACAATGCCGACTTAAGTACAAGAAGACTGGCTCTTCTTACTGTCTACGTTTTGAACCTTTCCTGTGAGGCCGGTTTTAGATTCATATGCTTCACTTCAGGATTACTGTATAGCTTATACCTTCTAATTGACGACGAAACACAGAAATTGCATCTGAATTAAATCCAAAAGGCACAATGCCGACTTAAGGACACGAAAACTGACTCTTCTTACTGTCTATAATGTGAACCACTCCTGTGACACTAGATATAGTATCCGTTGCTTCACTTCAGGTTTACTGTATATCTCTGACCTTCTTATTGACGATGAAACACACAAATTGCATTGGAATTAAATAGAAAAGGCACAATGCCGACTTAAGTACAAGAAAACTGACTCTTCTTACTGTCTATGATTTGAACCATTCCTGTGACACTAGTTATAGATTCCGATGCTTCACTTAAGGTTTACTGTTTCCCTCTGACCTTCTTGTTGACGATGAAACACAGAAATTGCATCGGAATTCAATACAAAAGGCACAATGCCGACTTAAGTACAAGATAACTGACTCTTCTTACTGTCTATCTTCTGAACCATTCCTGTGACACTAGTTATAGATTCCGATGCTTCACTTCAGGTTTACTGTATCCCTTGACCTTCTTATTGACGATGAAACACAGAGATTGCATCGGAATTAAATACAAAACGCACAATGCCGACTTAGGTACAAGAAAACTGACTTTTCTTACTGTCCATGACTTGAACCTTTCCTGTGACACTAGTTATGGATTCCGATACTTCACTTCAGGTTTACTGTCTCCCTCTGACATTCTTATTGACGATGAAACACAGAGATTTCATATGAATTAAATACAAAAGGAACAATGCCGACTTAAGAACAAGAAAACTGACTCTTCTTACTGTCTATGTTGTGAACCACTCGTGTGACACTAGTTATAGTATCCGATGCTTCAATTCAGGTTTACTGTATCCCTCTGACCTTCTTATTGACGATGAAACACAGATATTGCCTCAGAATTAAATACAAAAGGCCCAATGCCGACTTAAGTACAAGAAAACCGACTCTTCTTACTGTCTTTGTTTTGAACCATTCCTGTGACACTAGTAATAGATTCCGATGCTTCACTTCAGGTTTACTGTATCCCTCTGACCTTCTTATTGACGATGAAACACAGATATTGCCTCAGAATTAAATACAAAAGGCCCAATGCCGACTTAAGTACAAGAAAACCGACTCTTCTTACTGTCTATGTTTTGGACCATTCCTGTAACACTAGTTATAGATTCCGATGCTGCACTTCAGGTTTACTGTATCCCTCTTACTTTCTTATTGACGATGAAACACAGAGATTGCTTCGGAATTAAATACAAAACGCACAATGCAGACTTAGGTACAAGAAAACTGACTTTTCTTACTGTCCATGATTTGAACCTTTCCTGTGACACTAGTTATGGATTCCGATTCTTCACTTCAGGTTTACTGTATCCCTCTGACATTCTTATTGACGATGAAACACAGAAATTGCATCGGAATTAAATACAAAAGGCACGATGCCGACATAAGTACAAGAAAACAGACTCTTCTAACTGTCTATGTTTTGAACCATTCCTGTGACACTAGTTATAGATTCCGATACTTCACTTCAGGTTTACTGTATCCCTCTGACCTTCCTATTGACGATGAAAAACAGAAATTGCATCGGAATTAAATGCAATATTAACAATGCCCACTTAAGAACAAGACGACTGACTCTTCTTACTGTCTATGATTTGTACCATTCCTGTGACACTAGTTATAGATTCCGATGCTTCACTTCGGGTTCACTGTATCCCTCTGACCTTCTTATTGACGATGAAACACAGAGATTGCATCGGAATTAAATACAAAAGGCACAATGCCCACTTAAGTACAAGAAGACTGGCTCTTCTTACTGTCTGCGATCTGAACCTTTCCTGTGAGACCGGTTTTAGATTCATATGCTTCACTTCAGGATTACTGTATAGCTTGGACCTTCTAATTGACGACGAAACACAGAAATTGCATCTGAAGTAAATCCAAAAGGCACAATGCCGACTTAAGGACACGAAAACTGACTCTTCTTACTGTCTATGTTGTGAACCACTCCTGTGACACTAGGTATAGTATCCGTTGCTTCACTTCAGGTTTACTGTATATCTCTGACCTTCTTATTGACGATGAAACACACAAATTGCATCGGAATTAAATAGAAAAGGCACAATGCCGACTTAAGTACAAGAAAACTGACTCTTCTTACTGTCTATCATTTGAACCATTCCTGTGACACTAGTTATAGATTCCGATGCTTCACTTCAGGTTTACTGTATCCCTCTGACCTTCTTATTGACGATGAAACACAGAAATTGCATCGGAATTCAATACAAAAGGTACAATGCCGACTTAAGTACAAGAAAACTGACTCTTCTTACTGTCTATGTTCTGAACCATTCCTGTGACACTAGTTATAGATTCCGATGCTTCACTTCAGGTTTACTGTATCCCTCTGACCTTCTCATTGACGACGAAACACAGAAATTGCATCGGATTCCAATACAAAAGGCACAATGCCGACTTAAGTACAAGAAAACTGACTCTTCTTACTGTCTATGTTTTGAACCATTCCTGTGACACTAGTTATAGATTCCGATGCTTCACTTCAGGTTTTCTGTATCCCTCTGACCTTCATATTGACGATGAAACACATGAATTGCATCGGATTCCAATACAAAAGGCACAATGCCGACTTAAGTACAAGAAAACTGACTCTTCTTACTGTCTTTGTTTTGAACCATTCCTGTGACGCTAGTAATAGATTCCGAGGCTTCACTTCAGGTTTATTTTATCCCTCTGACCTACTTATTGTCGATGAAACACAGAAATTGCCTCAGAATTAAAAACAAAAGGCACAATGCCGACTTAAGTACAAGAAAACTGACTCTTCTTACTGTCTATGTTATGAACCATTCCTGTGACACTAGTTATAGATTCCGATGCTTCTCTTCAGGTTTACTGTATCCCTCTGACCTTCTTATTGACGATGAAACACTGAAATTGCATCGGAATTCGATACAAAAGGCACAATGCCGACTTAATTACAAGAAAACTGACTCATCTTACTGTCTATGTTTTGAACCATTCCTGTAACACTAGTTATAGATTCCGATGCTTCACTTCAGGTTTCCTGTATCCCTCTGACCATCTTATTGACAATGAAACACAGAAATTGCATCGGAATTAAATACAAAGTCACAATGCCGACTTAAGTACAAGAAAACAGACTCTTCTTACTGTCTATGTTTTGAACCATTCCTGTGACACTAGTTATAGATTACGATGCTTCACTTCAGGTTTACTGTATCTTTCTGCCGTTCATATTGACGATGAAACACAGAAATTTCATCGGAATTAAATACAAAAGGCACAATGCCTACTTAAGTAGAAGAAAACTGACTCTTCTTACTGTCTATGTTTTGAACCATTCCTGTGACACTAGTTATAGATTCCGATGCTTCACATCAGTTTAACTGTATCCCTCCGACCTTCTTATTCACGATGAAGCACAGAAATTTCATCGGAATTAAATGCAAAAGGCACAATGCCGACTTAATTACAAGAAAACTGACTCTTCTTACTGTCTTTGTTTTGAACCATTCCTGTGACACTAGTAATAGATTCCGATGCTTCACTTCAGGTTTACTGTATCCCTCTGACCTCCTAATTGACGATGAAACAAAGAAATTGCCTCAGAATTAAATACAAAAGGCACAATGCCGACTTACGTACAAGAAAACAGACTCTTCTTACTGTCTATGATTTGAACCATTCCTGTGACACTAGTTACGGATTCCGATGCTTCACTTCAGGTTTACTGCATCCCTCTGACCTTCTTATTGACGATGAAACACAGAAATTGCATCGGAATTAAATACAAAAAGCACAATGCCGACATAAGTACAAGAAAACTGACTCTTCTTACTGTCTATGTTTTGAACCATTCCTGTGACACTAGTTACGGATTCCGATGCTTTACTTCCGGTTTACTGTATCCCTCTGACTTTCTTATTGACGTTGTAACACAGAAATTGCAACGGAATTAAATGCAATAGGAACTTTGCCGACTAAAGTACTAGAAGACAGACTCTTTTTACTGTCTATGTTTTGAACCATTCCTGTGACACTAGTTATAGATTCCGATGCTTCACGTCAGGTTTACTGTATCCCTCTGACCTTCTTATTGACGATGAAACACAGAGATTCCATCGGAATTAAATACAAAAGGCACATTGCCGACTAAAGTACACGAAAACTGACTCTTCTTACTGTCTATGATTTGGACCTTTCCTGTGACACTAGTTATAGATTGCGATACTTCACTTCAGGTTTACTGTATCCCTCTGACGTTCTTATTGACGATGGAACACAGAAATTGCATCGGAATTAAATACAAAAGGCACGATGCCGACTTAAGTACAAGAAAACTGACTCTTCTTACTGTCTATGTTTTGAACCATTCCTATGACAGTAGTTATAGATTCCGATACATCACTTCAGGTTTACTGTATCCCTCTGACCTTCTTATTGACGATGAAACACAGAAATTGCATCGGAATTAAATGCAATATTAACAATGCCGACTTAAGTACAAGACGACTGACTCTTCTTACTGTCTATGTTTTGAACCATTCCTGTGACACTAGTTATAGATTCCGATGGTTCACTTCAGGTTTACTGTATCCCTCTGACCTACGTATTGACGATGAAACACAGAGATTGCATCGGAATTAAATACAAAAGGAACAATGCCGACTTAAGAACAGGAACACTGACTTTTCTTACTGTCTATGTTGTGAACCACTCCTGTGACACTAGTTATAGTATCCGATGCTTCACTTCAGGTTTACTGTATCCCTCTGACCTTCTTATTGACAATGAAAAACAGAAATTGCATCGGAATTAAATACAAAAATCACAATGCCGACTTAAGTACAAGAAAACACACTCTTCTTACTGTCTATGTTTTGAACCATTCCATTGGCACTAGTTATAGATTCCGATGCTTCACCTCAGGTTTACTGTATCTCTCTGACCTTCTTATTGACGATGAAACACAGAAATTTCATCGGAATTAAATACAAAAGGCACAATGCCGACTTAAGTACAAGAAAACTGACTCTTCTCACTGTCTTTGTTTTGAACCATTCCTGTGACACTAGTAATAGATTCCGATTCTTCACTTCAGGTTTACTGTATCCCTCTGACCTTCTTATTGACGATGAAACACAGATATTGCCTCAGAATTAAATACAAAAGGCACAATGCCGACTTAAATACAAGAAAACTGACTCTTCTTACTGTCTATGTTTTGAACCTTTCCTGTGACACTAGTTATAGATTCCGATGCTTCACTTCAGGTTTACTGTATCCCTCTTACTTTCTTATTGACGATGAAACACCGAAATTGCATCGGAATTAAATGCAAGAGGAACAATGCCGACTTAAGTACAAGAAGACTGACTCTTCTTACTGTCTATGTTTTGAACCATTCCTGTGACACTAGTTATTGATTCCGATGCTACACTTCAGGTTTACTGTATCCCTCTGACCTTCTTATTGACGATGAAACACAGAGATTGCATCGGAATTAAATACAAAACGCACAATGAGGACTTAGGTACAAGAAAACTGACTTTTCTTACTGTCCATGATTTGAACCTTTCCTGTGACACTAGTTATGGATTCCGATACTTCACTTCAGGTTTACTGTATCCCTCTGACATTCTTATTGACGATGAAACACAGAAATTGCATCGGAATTAAATACAAAAGGCATGATGCCGACATAAGTACAACAAAACTGACTCCTTATACTGTCTATGTTTTGAACCATTCCTGTGACACTAGTTATAGTTTCCGATACTTCACTTCAGGTTTACTGTATCCCTTGACCTTCTTATTGACGATGAAACACAGAGATAGCATCGGAATTAAATACAAAACGCACAATGCCGACTTAGGTACATGAAAACTGACTTTTCTTACTGTCCATGATTTGAACCTTTCCTGTGACACTAGTTATGGATTCCGATACTTCACTTCAGGTTTACTGTATCCCTCTGACATTTTTATTGACGATGAAACACAGAGATTGCATCGGAATTAAATACAAAAAGAACAATGCCGACTTAAGAACAAGAAAACTGACTCTTCTTACTGTCTATGTTGTGAACCACTCCTGTGACACTAGTTATAGTATCCGATGCTTCACTTCAGGTTTACTGTATACCTCTGACCTTCTTATTGACAATGAAACACAGAAATTGCATCGGAATTAAATACAAAAATCACAATGCCGACTTAAGTACAAGAAAACAGATTCTTCTTACTGTCTATGTTTTGAACCATTCCATTGGCACCAGTTATAGATTCCGATGCTTCACTTCAGGTTTACTGTATCTCTCTGACCTTCATATTGACGATGAAACACAGAAATTTCATCGGAATTGTATACAAAAGGCACAATGCCGACTCAAGTACAAGAAAACTGACTCTTCTTACTGTCTATGCTTTGAACCATTCCTGTGACACTAGTTATAGATTCCGATGCTTCACATCAGTTTTACTGTATCCCTTTGACCTTCTTATTGACGATGAAACACAGAAATTTCATCGGAATTAAATACAAAAGGCACAATGCCGACTTAAGTACAAGAAAACTGACTCTTCTTACTGTCTTTGTTTTGAACCATTCATGTGACACTAGTAATAGATTCCGATGCTTCACTTCAGGTTTACTGTATGCCTCTGACCATCTTATAGACAATGAAACACAGAAATTGCATCGGAATTAAATACAAAGTCACAATGCCGACTTAAGTACAAGAAAACAGACTCTTCTTACTGTCTATGTTTTGAACCATTCCTGTGACACTAGTTATAGATTCCGATACCTCACTTCAGGTTTACTGTATCTTTCTGACCTTCATATTGACGATGAATCACAGAAATTTCATCGGAATAAAATACAAAAGGCACAATGCCGACTTAAGTACAAGAAAACTGACTCTTCTTACTGTCTTTGTTTTGAACCATTCCTGTGTCACTAGTAATAGATTCCGATGCTTCACTTCAGGTTTACTGTATCCCTCTGACCTTCTTATTGACGATGAAACACATTGATTCCATCGGAATTAAACACAAAAGGCACATTGCCGACTAAAGTACACGACAACTGACTCTTCTTACTGTCTATGATTTGGACTTTTCCTGTAACACTAGTTATAGATTGCGATACTTTATTTCAGGTTTACTGTATCCCTCTGACGTTCCTATTGACGATGGAACACAGAAATTGCATCGGAATTAAATACAAAAGGCACGATGCCGACTTAAGTACAAGAAAACTGACTCTTCTTACTGTCTATGGTTTGAACCATTCCTATGACAGTAGTTATAGATTCCGATACCTCACTTCAGGTTTACTGTATCTCTCTGACCTTCTTATTGACGATGAAACACAGAAATTGCATCGGAATAAAATGCAATATTAACAATGCCGACTTAAGTACAAGACGACTGACTCTTCTTACTGTCTATGTTTTGAACCATTCCTGTGACACTAGTTATAGATTCCGATGCTTCACTTCAGGTTTACTGTATCCCTCTGAGCATCTTATTGACAATGAAACACAGAAATTGCATCGGAATTAAATACAAAGTCACAATGCCGACTTAAGTACAAGAAAACAGACTCTTCTTACTGTCTATGTTTTGAACCATTCCTGTGACACTAGTTATAGATTACGATGCTTCACTTCAGGTTTACTGTATCTTTCTGCCGTTCATATTGACGATGAAACACAGAAATTTCATCGGAATTAAATACAAAATGCACAATGCCTACTTAAGTAGAAGAAAACTGACTCTTCTTACTGTCTATGTTTTGAACCATTCCTGTGACACTAGTTATAGATTCCGATGCTTCACATCAGTTTAACTGTATCCCTCCGACCTTCTTATTCACGATGAAGCACAGAAATATCATCGGAATTAAATGCAAAAGGCACAATGCCGACTTAATTACAAGAAAACTGACTCTTCTTACTGTCTTTGTTTTGAACCATTCCTGTGACACTAGTAATAGATTCCGATGCTTCACTTCAGGTTTACTGTATCCCTCTGACCTCCTTATTGACGATGAAACAAAGAAATTGCCTCAGAATTAAATACAATAGGCACAATGCCGACTTACGTACAAGAAAACAGACTCTTCTTACTGTCTATGATTTGAACCATTCCTGTGACACTAGTTACGGATTCCGATGCTTCACTTCAGGTTTACTGTATCCCTCTGACCTTCTTATTGACGATGAAACACAGAAATTGCATCGGAATTAAATACAAAAAGCACAATGCCGACATAAGTACAAGAAAACTGACTCTTCTTACTGTCTATGTTTTGAACCATTCCTGTGACACTAGTTACGGATTCCGATGCTTTACTTCCGGTTTACTGTATCCCTCTGACTTTCTTATTGACGTTGTAACACAGAAATTGCATCGGAATTAAATGCAATAGGAACTTTGCCGACTTAAGTACTAGAAGACAGACTCTTCTTACTGTCTATGATTTGAACCATTCCTGTGACACTAGTTATAGATTCCGATGCTTCACTTCAGGTTTACTGTATCCCTCTGACCTTCTTATTGACGATGAAACACAGAGATTCCATCGGAATTAAATACAAAAGGCACATTGCCGACTAAAGTACACGAAAACTGACTCTTCTTACTGTCTATGATTTGGACCTTTCCTGTGACACTAGTTATAGATTGCGATACTTCACTTCAGGTTTACTGTATCCCTCTGACGTTCTTATTGACGATGGAACACAGAAATTGCATCGGAATTAAATACAAAAGGCACGATGCCGACTTAAGTACAAGAAAACTGACTCTTCTTACTGTCTATGTTTTGAACCATTCCCATGACAGTAGTTATAGATTCCGATACATCACTTCAGGTTTACTGTATCCCTCTGACATTCTTATTGACGATGAAACACAGAAATTGCATCGGAATTAAATGCAATATTAACAATGCCGACTTAAGTACAAGACGACTGACTCTTCTTACTGTCTATGTTTTGAACCATTCCATTGGCACTAGTTATAGATTCCGATGGTTCACTTCAGGTTTACTGTATCCCTCTGACCTACGTATTGACGATGAAACACAGAGATTGCATCGGAATTAAATACAAAAGGAACAATGCCGACTTAAAAACAGGAAAACTGACTCTTCTTACTGTCTATGTTGTGAACCACTCCTGTGACACTAGTTATAGTATCCGATGCTTCACTTCAGGTTTACTGTATCCCTCTGACCTTCTTATTGACAATGAAACACAGAAATTGCATCGGAATTAAATACAAAAATCACAATGCCGACTTAAGTACAAGAAAACACACTCTTCTTACTGTCTATGCTTTGAACCATTCCATTGGCACTAGTTATAGATTCCGATGCTTCACCTCAGGTTTACTGTATCTCTCTGACCTTCTTATTGACGATGAAACACAGAAATTTCATCGGAATTAAATACAAAAGTCACAATGCCGACTTAAGTACAAGAAAACTGACTCTTCTCACTGTCTTTGTTTTGAACCATTCCTGTGACACTAGTAATAGATTCCGATTCTTCACTTCAGGTTTACTGTATCCCTCTGACCTTCTTATTGACGATGAAACACAGATATTGCCTCAGAATTAAATACAAAAGGCACAATGCCGACTTAAGTACAAGAAAACTGACTCTTCTTACTGTCTATGTTTTGAACCATTCCTGTGACACTAGTTATAGATTCCGATGCTTCACTTCAGGTTTACTGTATCCCTCTTACTTTCTTATTGACGATGAAACACCGAAATTGCATCGGAATTAAATGCAAGAGGAACAATGCCGACTTAAGTACAAGAAGACTGACTCTTCTTACTGTCTATGTTTGAACCATTCCTGTGACACTAGTTATTGATTCCGATGCTACACTTCAGGTTTACTGTATCCCTCTGACCTTCTTATTGACGATGAAACACAGAGATTGCATCGGAATTAAATACAAAACGCACAATGCCGACTTAGGTACAAGAAAACTGACTTTTCTTACTGTCCATGATTTGAACCTTTCCTGTGACACTAGTTATGGATTCCGATACTTCACTTCAGGTTTACTGTATCCCTCTGACATTCTTATTGACGATGAAACACAGAAATTGCATCGGAATTAAATACAAAAGGCACGATGCCGACATAAGTACAACAAAACTGACTCCTTATACTGTCTATGTTTTGAACCATTCCTGTGACACTAGTTATAGTTTCCGATACTTCACTTCAGGTTTACTGTATCCCTTGACCTTCTTATTGACGATGAAACACAGAGATAGCATCGGAATTAAATACAAAACGCACAATGCCGACTTAGGTACATGAAAACTGACTTTTCTTACTGTCCATGATTTGAACCTTTCCTGTGACACTAGTTATGGATTCCGATACTTCACTTCAGGTTTACTGTATCCCTCTGACATTTTTATTGACGATGAAACACAGAGATTGCATCGGAATTAAATACAAAAAGAACAATGCCGACTTAAGAACAAGAAAACTGACTCTTCTTACTGTCTATGTTGTGAACCACTCCTGTGACACTAGTTATAGTATCCGATGCTTCACTTCAGGTTTACTGTATCCCTCTGACCTTCTTATTGACAATGAAACACAGAAATTGCATCGGAATTAAATACAAAAATCACAATGCCGACTTAAGTACAAGAAAACAGATTCTTCTTACTGACTATGTTTTGAACCATTCCATTGGCACTAGTTATAGATTCCGATACTTCACTTCAGGTTTACTGTATCTCTCTGACCTTCATATTGACGATGAAACACAGAAATTTCATCGGAAATGTATACAAAAGGCACAATGCCGACTTAAGTACAAGAAAACTGACTCTTCTTACTGTCTATGCTTTGAACCATTCCTGTGACACTAGTTATAGATTCAGATGCTTCACATCAGTTTTACTGTATCCCTTTGACCTTCTTATTGACGATGAAACACAGAAATTTCATCGGAATTAAATACAAAAGGCACAATGCCGACTTAAGTACAAGAAAACTGACTCTTCTTACTGTCTTTGCTTTGAACCATTCATGTGACACTAGTAATAGATTCCGATGCTTCACTTCAGGTTTACTGTATGCCTCTGACCATCTTATAGACAATGAAACACAGAAATTGCATCGGAATTAAATACAAAGTCACAATGCCGACTTAAGTACAAGAAAACAGACTCTTCTTACTGTCTATGTTTTGAACCATTCCTGTGACACTAGTTATAGATTCCGATACCTCACTTCAGGTTTACTGTATCTTTCTGACCTTCATATTGACGATGAAACACAGAAATTTCATCGGAATTAAATACAAAAGGCACAATGCCGACTTAAGTACAAGAAAACTGACTCTTCTTACTGTCTTTGTTTTGAACCATTCCTGTGTCACTAGTAATAGATTCCGATGCTTCACTTCAGGTTTACTGTATCCCTCTGACCTTCTTATTGACGATGAAACACATTGATTCCATCGGAATTAAACACAAATGGCACATTGCCGACTAAAGTACACGACAACTGACTCTTCTTACTGTCTATGATTTGGACTTTTCCTGTAACACTAGTTATAGATTGCGATACTTTATTTCAGGTTTACTGTATCCCTCTGACGTTCCTATTGACGATGGAACACAGAAATTGCATCGGAATTAAATACAAAAGGCACGATGCCGACTTAAGTACAAGAAAACTGACTCTTCTTACTGTCTATGGTTTGAACCATTCCTATGACAGTAGGTATAGATTCCGATACCTCACTTCAGGTTTACTGTATCCCTCTGACCTTCTTATTGACGATGAAACACAGAAATTGCATCGGAATTAAATGCAATATTAACAATGCCGACTTAAGTACAAGACGACTGACTCTTCTTACTGTCTATGTTTTGAACCATTCCTGTGACACTAGTTATAGATTCCGATGCTTCACTTCAGGTTTACTGTATCCCTCTGACCCTCTTATTGACGATGAAACACAGAGATTGCATCGGAATTAAATACAAAAGGAACAATGCCGACTTAAGAACAGGAAAACTGACTTTTCTTACTGTCTATGTTGTGAACGACTCCTGTGACACTAGTTATAGTATCCGTTGCTTCACTTCAGGTTTACTGTATCCCTCTGACCTTCTTATTGACAATGAAACACAGAAATTGCATCGGAATTAAATACAAAAATCACAATGCCGACTGAAGTACAAGAAAACAGAGTCTTCTTACTGTCTATGTTTTGAACCATTCCATTGGCACTAGTTATAGATTCCGATGCTTCACTTCAGGTTTACTGTATCTCTCTGACCTTCATATTGACGATGAAACACAGAAATTGCATCGGAATTAAATACAAAAGGCACGATGCCGACTTAAGTACAAGAAAACCGACTCTTCTTACTGTCTATGTTTTGGACCATTCCTGTAACACTAGTTATAGATTCTGATGCTGCACTTCAGGTTTACTGTATCCCTCTTACTTTCTTATTGACGATGAAACACAGAGATTGCATCGGAATTAAATACAGAACGCACAATGCCGACTTAGTTACAAGAAAACTGACTTTTCTTACTGTCCATGATTTGATTCTTTCCTGTGACACTAGTTATGGATTCCGATACTTCACTTCAGGTTTACTGTATCCCTCTGACATTCTTATTGACGATGAAACACAGAAATTGCATCGGAATTAAATACAAAAGTCACGATGCCGACATAAGTACAACAAAACTGACTCCTTATACTGTCTATGTTTTGAACCATTCCTGTGACACTAGTAATAGATTCCGATGCTTCACTTCAGGTTTACTGTATCCCTCTGACCTTTTTATTGACGATGAAACACATTGATTCCATCGGAATTAAACACAAAAGGCACATTGCCGACTAAAGTACACGACAACTGACTCTTCCTACTGTCTATGATTTGGACTTTTCCTGTGACACTAGTTATAGATTGCGATACTTTACTTCAGGTTTACTGTATCCCTCTGACGTTCCTATTGACGATGGAACACAGAAATCGCATCGGAATTAAATACAAAAGGCACGATGCCGACTTAAGTACAAGAAAACTGACTCTTCTTACTGTCTATGTTTTGAACCATTCCTGTGACAGTAGTTATAGATTCCGATACCTCACTTCAGGTTTACTGTATCCCTCTGACCTTCTTATTGACGATGAAACACAGAAATTGCATTGGAATTAATTGCAATATTAACAATGCCGACTTAAGTACAAGACGACTGACTCTTCTTACTGTCTATGTTTTGAACCATTCCTGTGACACTAGTTATAGATTCCGATGCTTCACTTCAGGTTTACTGTATCCCTCTGACGCTCTTATTGACGATGAAACACAGAGATTGCATCGGAATTAAATACAAAAGGAACAATGCCGACTTAAGAACAGGAAAACTGACTTTTCTTACAGTCTATGTTGTGAACGACTCCTGTGACACTAGTTATAGTATCCGATGCTTCACTTCAGGTTTACTGTATCCCTCTGACCTTCTTATTGACAATGAAACACAGAAATTGCATCGGAATTAAATACAAAAATCACAATGCCGACTTAAGTACAAGAAAACAGAGTCTTCTTACTGTCTATGTTTTGAACCATTCCATTGGCACTAGTTATAGATTCCGATGCTTCACTTCAGGTTTACTGTATCTCTCTGACCTTCATATTGACGATGAAACACAGAAATTGCATCGGAATTAAATACAAAAGGCACGATGCCGACTTCAGTACAATAAAACCGACTCTTCTTACTGTCTATGTTTTGGACCATTCCTGTAACACTAGTTATAGATTCTGATGCTGCACTTCAGGTTTACTGTATCCCTCTTACTTTCTTATTGACGATGAAACACAGAGATTGCATCGGAATTAAATACAGAACGCACAATGCCGACTTAGTTACAAGAAAACTGACTTTTCTTACTGTCCATGATTTGATTCTTTCCTGTGACACTAGTTATGGATTCCGATACTTCACTTCAGGTATACTGTATCCCTCTGACATTCTTATTGACGATGAAACACAGAAATTGCATCGGAATTAAATACAAAAGTCACGATGCCGACATAAGTACAACAAAACTGACTCCTTATACTGTCTATGTTTTGAACCATTCCTGTGACACTAGTTATAGATTCCGATACTTCACTTCAGGTTTACTGTATCCCTCTGACCTTCTTATTGACGATGAAAAACCGAAATTGCATCGGAATTAAATGCAATATTAACAATGCCCACTTAAGTACAAGACGACTGACTCTTCTTACTGTCTATGATTTGTACCATTCCTGTGACACTAGTTATAGATTCCGATGCTTCACTTCAGGTTTACTGTGTCCCTCTGACCTTCTTATTGACGATGAAACACAGAGATTGCATCGGAATTAAATACAAAAGGCACAATGCCGACTTAAGTACAAGAAGACTGGCTCTACTTACTGTCTACGTTTTGAACCTTTCCTGTGAGACCGGTTTTAGATTCATATGCTTCACTTCAGGATTACTGTATAGCTTGGACCTTCTAATTGACGACGAAACACAGAAATTGCATCTGAAGTAAATCCAAAAGGCACAATGCCGACTTAAGAACACGAAAACTGACTCTTCTTACTGTCTATGTTGTGAACCACTCCTGTGACACTAGGTATAGTATCCGATGCTTCACTTCAGGTTTACTGTATATCTCTGACCTTCTTATTGACGATGAAACACACAAATTGCATCGGAATTAAATAGAAAAGGCACAATGCCGACTCAAGTACAAGAAAACTGACTCTTCTTACTGTCTATGATTTGAACCATTCCTGTGACACTAGTTATAGATTCCGATGCTTCACTTCAGGTTTACTGTATCCCTCTGACCTTCTTATTGACGATGAAACACAGAAATTGCATCGGAATTCAACACAAAAGGCACAATGCCGACTTAAGTACAAGAAAACTGACACTTCTCACTGTCTATGTTCTGAACCATTCCTGTGACACTAGTTATAGATTCCGATGCTTCACTTCAGGTTTACTGTATCCCTCTGATCTTCTTATTGACGATGAAACACAGAAATTGCATCGGATTTCAATACAAAAGGCACAATGCCGACTTTGGTACAAGAAAACTGACTCTTCTTACTGTCTATGTTTTGAACCATTCCTGTGACACTAGTTATAGATTCCGATGCTTCACTTCAGGTTTACTGTATCCCTCTGACCTTCTTATTGACAATGAAACACAGAAATTGCATCGGAATTAAAAACAAAAATCACAATGCCGACTTCAGTACAAGAAAACAGACTCTTCTTACTGTCTATGCTTTGAACCATTCCTGTGACACTAGTTATAGATTCCGATGCTTCACTTCAGGTTTACTGTATCCCTCTGACCTTCATATTGACGATGAAACACAGGAATTGCATCGGATTTCAATACAAAAGGCACAATGCCGACTTAAGTACAAGAAAACTGACTCTTCTTACTGTCTTTGTTTTGAACCATTCCTGTGACACTAGTAATAGATTCCGATGCTTCACTTCAGGTTTACTGTATCCCTCCGACCTCCTTATTGACGATGAAACAAAGAAATTGCCTCAGAATTAAATACAAAGGGCACAATGCCGACTTAAGTACAAGAAAACTGACTCTTCTTACTGTCTATGTTTTGAACCATTCCTGTGACACTAGTTACGGATTCCGATGCTTCACTTCAGGTTTACTGTATCCCTCTGACCTTCTTATTGACGATGAAACACAGAAATTATATCGGAATTATTTACAAAAAACACAATGCCGACTTAAGTACAAGAAAACTGACTCTTCTTACTGTCTATGTTTTGAACCATTCCTGTGACACTAGTTATAGATTCCGATGCTTCACTTCCGGTTTACTGTATCCCTCTGACTTTCTTATTGACGTTGAAACACAGAAATTGCATCGTAATTAAATGCAATAGGAACTTTGCGACTTAAGTACAAGAAGACAGACTCTTCTTACTGTCTATGTTTTGAACCATTCCTGTGACACAAGTTAAAGATTCCGATGCTTCACTTCAGGTTTACTGTTTCCCTCTGACCTTCCTATTGACGATGAAACACAGAGATTCCATCGGAATTAAATACAAAAGGCACAATGCCGACTAAAGTACACGAAAACTGACTCTTCTTACTGTCTATGGTTTGGACCTTTCCTGTGACACTAGTTATAGATTCCGATGCTTCACTTAAGGTTTACTGTATCCCTGTGACCTTCTTATTGACGATGAAACACAGAAATTGCATCGGAATTAAATACAAAAGGCACAATGCCGACTTAAGTACAAGAAAACTGACTCTTCTTACTGTCTTTGTTTTGAACCATTCCTGTGTCACTAGTAATAGATTCCGATGCTTCACTTCAGGTTTACTGTATCCCTCTGACCTTCTTATTGACGATGAAACACATTGATTCCATCGGAATTAAACACAAAAGGCACATTGCCGACTAAAGTACACGACAACTGACTCTTCTTACTGTCTATGATTTGGACTTTTCCTGTAACACTAGTTATAGATTGCGATACTTTATTTCAGGTTTACTGTATCCCTCTGACGTTCCTATTGACGATGGAACACAGAAATTGCATCGGAATTAAATACAAAAGGCACGATGCCGACTTAAGTACAAGAAAACTGACTCTTCTTACTGTCTATGGTTTGAACCATTCCTATGACAGTAGGTATAGATTCCGATACCTCACTTCAGGTTTACTGTATCCCTCTGACCTTCTTATTGACGATGAAACACAGAAATTGCATCGGAATTAAATGCAATATTAACAATGCCGACTTAAGTACAAGACGACTGACTCTTCTTACTGTCTATGTTTTGAACCATTCCTGTGACACTAGTTATAGATTCCGATGCTTCACTTCAGGTTTACTGTATCCCTCTGACCCTCTTATTGACGATGAAACACAGAGATTGCATCGGAATTAAATACAAAAGGAACAATGCCGACTTAAGAACAGGAAAACTGACTTTTCTTACTGTCTATGTTGTGAACGACTCCTGTGACACTAGTTATAGTATCCGTTGCTTCACTTCAGGTTTACTGTATCCCTCTGACCTTCTTATTGACAATGAAACACAGAAATTGCATCGGAATTAAATACAAAAATCACAATGCCGACTTAAGTACAAGAAAACAGAGTCTTCTTACTGTCTATGTTTTGAACCATTCCATTGGCACTAGTTATAGATTCCGATGCTTCACTTCAGGTTTACTGTATCTCTCTGACCTTCATATTGACGATGAAACACAGAAATTGCATCGGAATTAAATACAAAAGGCACGATGCCGACTTAAGTACAAGAAAACCGACTCTTCTTACTGTCTATGTTTTGGACCATTCCTGTAACACTAGTTATAGATTCTGATGCTGCACTTCAGGTTTACTGTATCCCTCTTACTTTCTTATTGACGATGAAACACAGAGATTGCATCGGAATTAAATACAGAACGCACAATGCCGACTTAGTTACAAGAAAACTGACTTTTCTTACTGTCCATGATTTGATTCTTTCCTGTGACACTAGTTATGGATTCCGATACTTCACTTCAGGTTTACTGTATCCCTCTGACATTCTTATTGACGATGAAACACAGAAATTGCATCGGAATTAAATACAAAAGTCACGATGCCGACATAAGTACAACAAAACTGACTCCTTATACTGTCTATGTTTTGAACCATTCCTGTGACACTAGTAATAGATTCCGATGCTTCACTTCAGGTTTACTGTATCCCTCTGACCTTTTTATTGACGATGAAACACATTGATTCCATCGGAATTAAACACAAAAGGCACATTGCCGACTAAAGTACACGACAACTGACTCTTCCTACTGTCTATGATTTGGACTTTTCCTGTGACACTAGTTATAGATTGCGATACTTTACTTCAGGTTTACTGTATCCCTCTGACGTTCCTATTGACGATGGTACACAGAAATCGCATCGGAATTAAATACAAAAGGCACGATGCCGACTTAAGTACAAGAAAACTGACTCTTCTTACTGTCTATGTTTTGAACCATTCCTATGACAGTAGTTATAGATTCCGATACCTCACTTCAGGTTTACTGTATCCCTCTGACCTTCTTATTGACGATGAAACACAGAAATTGCATTGGAATTAATTGCAATATTAACAATGCCGACTTAAGTACAAGACGACTGACTCTTCTTACTGTCTATGTTTTGAACCATTCCTGTGACACTAGTTATAGATTCCGATGCTTCACTTCAGGTTTACTGTATCCCTCTGACCCTCTTATTGACGATGAAACACAGAGATTGCATCGGAATTAAATACAAAAGGAACAATGCCGACTTAAGAACAGGAAAACTGACTTTTCTTACAGTCTATGTTGTGAACGACTCCTGTGACACTAGTTATAGTATCCGATGCTTCACTTCAGGTTTACTGTATCCCTCTGACCTTCTTATTGACAATGAAACACAGAAATTGCATCGGAATTAAATACAAAAATCACAATGCCGACTTAAGTACAAGAAAACAGAGTCTTCTTACTGAATATGTTTTGAACCATTCCATTGGCACTAGTTATAGATTCCGATGCTTCACTTCAGGTTTACTGTATCTCTCTGACTTTCATATTGACGATGAAACACAGAAATTGCATCGGAATTAAATGCAAAAGGCACGATGCCGACTTAAGTACAATAAAACCGACTCTTCTTACTGTCTATGTTTTGGACCATTCCTGTAACACTAGTTATAGATTCTGATGCTGCACTTCAGGTTTACTGTATCCCTCTTACTTTCTTATTGACGATGAAACACAGAGATTGCATCGGAATTAAATACAGAACGCACAATGCCGACTTAGTTACAAGAAAACTGACTTTTCTTACTGTCCATGATTTGATTCTTTCCTGTGACACTAGTTATGGATTCCGATACTTCACTTCAGGTATACTGTATCCCTCTGACATTCTTATTGACGATGAAACACAGAAATTGCATCGGAATTAAATACAAAAGTCACGATGCCGACATAAGTACAACAAAACTGACTCCTTATACTGTCTATGTTTTGAACCATTCCTGTGACACTAGTTATAGATTCCGATACTTCACTTCAGGTTTACTGTATCCCTCTGACCTTCTTATTGACGATGAAAAACCGAAATTGCATCGGAATTAAATGCAATATTAACAATGCCCACTTAAGTACAAGACGACTGACTCTTCTTACTGTCTATGATTTGTACCATTCCTGTGACACTAGTTATAGATTCCGATGCTTCACTTCAGGTTTACTGTGTCCCTCTGACCTTCTTATTGACGATGAAACACAGAGATTGCATCGGAATTAAATACAAAAGGCACAATGCCGACTTAAGTACAAGAAGACTGGCTCTACTTACTGTCTACGTTTTGAACCTTTCCTGTGAGACCGGTTTTAGATTCATATGCTTCACTTCAGGATTACTGTATAGCTTGGACCTTCTAATTGACGACGAAACACAGAAATTGCATCTGAAGTAAATCCAAAAGGCACAATGCCGACTTAAGAACACGAAAACTGACTCTTCTTACTGTCTATGTTGTGAACCACTCCTGTGACACTAGGTATAGTATCCGATGCTTCACTTCAGGTTTACTGTATATCTCTGACCTTCTTATTGACGATGAAACACACAAATTGCATCGGAATTAAATAGAAAAGGCACAATGCCGACTCAAGTACAAGAAAACTGACTCTTCTTACTGTCTATGATTTGAACCATTCCTGTGACACTAGTTATAGATTCCGATGCTTCACTTCAGGTTTACTGTATCCCTCTGACCTTCTTATTGACGATGAAACACAGAAATTGCATCGGAATTCAACACAAAAGGCACAATGCCGACTTAAGTACAAGAAAACTGACTCTTCTCACTGTCTATGTTCTGAACCATTCCTGTGACACTAGTTATAGATTCCGATGCTTCACTTCAGGTTTACTGTATCCCTCTGATCTTCTTATTGACGATGAAACACAGAAATTGCATCGGATTTCAATACAAAAGGCACAATGCCGACTTTGGTACAAGAAAACTGACTCTTCTCACTGTCTATGTTTTGAACCATTCCTGTGACACTAGTTATAGATTCCGATGCTTCACTTCAGGTTTACTGTGTCCCTCTGACCTTCTTATTGACAATGAAACACAGAAATTGCATCGGAATTAAAAACAAAAATCACAATGCCGACTTAAGTACAAGAAAACAGACTCTTCTTACTGTCTATGCTTTGAACCATTCCTGTGACACTAGTTATAGATTCCGATGCTTCACTTCAGGTTTACTGTATCCCTCTGACCTTCATATTGACGATGAAACACAGAAATTGCATCGGATTTCAATACAAAAGGCACAATGCCGACTTAAGTACAAGAAAACTGACTCTTCTTACTGTCTTTGTTTTGAACCATTCCTGTGACACTAGTAATAGATTCCGATGCTTCACTTCAGGTTTACTGTATCCCTCCGACCTCCTTATTGACGATGAAACAAAGAAATTGCCTCAGAATTAAATACAAAGGGCACAATGCCGACTTAAGTACAAGAAAACTGACTCTTCTTACTGTCTATGTTTTGAACCATTCCTGTGACACTAGTTACGGATTCCGATGCTTCACTTCAGGTTTACTGTATCCCTCTGACCTTCTTATTGACGATGAAACACAGAAATTATATCGGAATTATTTACAAAAAACACAATGCCGACTTAAGTACAAGAAAACTGACTCTTCTTACTGTCTATGTTTTGAACCATTCCTGTGACACTAGTTATAGATTCCGATGCTTCACTTCCGGTTTACTGTATCCCTCTGACTTTCTTATTGACGTTGAAACACAGAAATTGCATCGTAATTAAATGCAATAGGAACTTTGCGACTTAAGTACAAGAAGACAGACTCTTCTTACTGTCTATGTTTTGAACCATTCCTGTGACACAAGTTAAAGATTCCGATGCTTCACTTCAGGTTTACTGTTTCCCTCTGACCTTCTTATTGACGATGAAACACAGAGATTCCATCGGAATTAAATACAAAAGGCACAATGCCGACTAAAGTACACGAAAACTGACTCTTCTTACTGTCTATGGTTTGGACCTTTCCTGTGACACTAGTTATAGATTCCGATGCTTCACTTAAGGTTTACTGTATCCCTCTGACCTTCTTATTGACGATGAAACACAGAGATTGCATCGGAATTAAATACAAAACGCACAATGCCGACTTAGGTACAAGAAAACTGACTTTTCTTACTGTCTATGATTTGAACCTTTCCTGTGACACTAGTTATGGATTCCGACACTTCACTTCAGGTTTACTGTAACCCTCTGACATTCTTATTGACTATGAAACACAGAAATTGCATCGGAATTAAATACAAAAGGCACGATGCCGACATAAGTACAACAAAACTGACTCTTTATACTGTCTATGTTTTGAACCATACCTGTGACACTAGTTATAGATTCCGATACTTCACTTCAGGTTTACTGTATCCATCTGACCTTCTTATTGACGATGAAAAACAGAAATTGCATCGGAATTGAATACAATATTAACAATGCCCACTTAAGTACAAGACGACTGACTCTTCTTACTGTCTATGTTTTGAAGCATTCCTGTGACACTAGTTATAGATTCCGATGCTTCACTTCAGGTTTACTGTATCCCTCTGACCTTCTTATTGACGATGAAACACAGAGATTGCATCGGAATTAAATACAAAAGGCACAATGCCGACTTAAGTACAAGAAGACTGGCTCTTCTTACTGTCTACGTTTTAAACCTTTCCTGTGAGACCGGTTTTAGATTCCAATGCTACACTTCAGGATTACTGTATAGCTTGGACCTTCTAATTGACGACGGAACACAGAAATTGCATCTGAAGTAAATACAAAAGGCACAATGCCGACTTAAGAACACGAAAACTGTCTCCTTTTACTGCCTATGTTGTGAACCACTCCTGTGACACTAGGTATAGGATACGATGCTTCACTTCAGGTTTACTGTATATCTCTGACTTTCTTATTGACGATGAAACACAAAAATTGCATCGGAATTAAATAGAAAAGGCACAATGCCGACATAAGTACAAGAAAACTGACTCTTCTTACTGTCTATGTTTTGAACCATTGTGATAGATTCCGATGCTTCACTTAAGGTTTACTATATCCCTCTGACCTTCTTATTGACGATGAAACACAGAAATTACATCGGAATTCAATACAAAATGCACAATGCCGTCTTAAGTACAAGAAAACTGACTCTTCTTACTGTCTATGTTCTGAACCATTCCTGTGACACTAGTTATAGATTCCGATGCTTCACTTCAGGTTTATTGTATCCCTCTGACCTTCTTATTGACGATGAAACAATGATATTGCATGGGATTTCAATACAAAAGGCACAATGCCGACTTAGGTACAAGAAAACTGACTCTTCTTACTGTCTATGTTTTGAACCATTCCTGTGACACTAGTTATAGATTCCGATGCTTCACTTCAGGTTTACTGTATCCCTCCGACCTTCTTATTGACAATGAAACACAGAAATTGCATCGGAATTAAATACAAAAGGCACAATGCCGACTTAAGTACAAGAAAACTGACTCTTCTTACTGTCTATGTTCTGAACCATTCCTGTGACACTAGTTATAGATTCCGATGCTTCACTTCAGGTTTACTGTATCCCTCTGACCTTCTTATTGACGATGAAACACAGAAATTGCATGGGATTTCAATACAAATGCACAATGCCGACTTAAGTACAAGAAAACCGACTCTTCTTACTGTCTATGTTTTGGACCATTCCTGTAACACTAGTTATAGATTCTGATGCTGCACTTCAGGTTTACTGTATCCCTCTGACATTCTTATTGACGATGAAACACAGAAATTGCATCGGAATTAAATAGAAAAGGCACGATGCCGACATAAGTACAACAAAACTGACTCCTTATACTGTCTAAGTTTTGAACCATTCCTGTGACACTAGTTATAGATTCCGATACTTCACTTCAGGTTTACTGTATCCCTCTGACCTTCTTATTGACGATGAAAAACCGAAATTGCATCGGAATTAAATGCAATATTAACAATGCCCACTTAATTACAAGACGACTGACTCTTCTTACTGTCTATGATTTGTACCATTCCTGTGACACTAGTAATAGATTCTGATGCTTCACTTCAGGTTTACTGTATCCCTCTGACCTTCTTATTGACGATGAAACACAGAAATTGCATCGGAATTCAATACAAAAGGCACAATGCCGACTTAAGTACAAGAAGACTGGCTCTTCTTACTGTCTACGTTTTGAACCTTTCCTGTGAGACCGGTTTTAGATTTATATGCTTCACTTCAGGATTACTGTATAGCTTGGACCTTCTAATTGACGACGAAACACAGAAATTGCATCTGAAGTAAATCCAAAAGGCACAATGCCGACTTAAGAACACGAAAACTGACTCTTCTTACTGTCTATGTTGTGAACCACTCCTGTGACACTAGGTATAGTATTCGATGCTTCACTTCAGGTTTACTGTATATCTCTGACCTTCTTATTGACGATGAAACACACAAATTGCATCGGAATTAAATAGAAAAGGCACAATGCCGACTTAAGTACAAGAAAACTGACTCTTCTTACTGTCTGTGATTTGAACCATTCCTGTGACACTAGTTATAGATTCCGATGCTTCACTTCAGGTTTACTGTATCCCGTGGACTTTCTTATTGACGACGAAAAGCAGGAATTGCATCGGAATTGAATACAAAAGGCACAATGCCGACTTAAGTACAAGAAAACTGACACTTCTTACTGTCTATGTTTTGATCTATTCCTGTGGCACTAGTTATTGATTCCGATGCATCACTTCAGGTTTACTGTATCCCTCTGATCTTCGTATTGACGATGAAACACAGAAATTGCATCGGATTTCAATACAAAAGGCACAATGCCGACTTTGGTACAAGAAAACTGACTCTTCTTACTGACTATGTTTTGAACCATTCCTGTGACACTAGTTATAGATTCCGATGCTTCACTTCTGGTTTACTGTATCCCTCTGACCTTCTTATTGACAATGAAACACAGAAATTGCATCGGAATTAAAAACAAAAATCACAATGCCGACTTAAGTACAAGAAAACAGACTCTTCTTACTGTCTATGCTTTGAACCATTCCTGTGACACTAGTTATAGATTCCGATGCTTCACTTCAGGTTTACTGTATCCCTCTGACCTTCATATTGACGATGAAACACAGGAATTGCATCGGATTTCAATACAAAAGGCACAATGCCGACTTAAGTACAAGAAAACTGAATCTTCTTACTGTCTTTGTTTTGAACCATTCCTGTGACACTAGTAATAGATTCCGATGCTTCACTTCAGGTTTACTGTATCCCTCCGACCTCCTTATTGACGATGAAACAAAGAAATTGCCTCAGAATTAAATACAAAGGGCACAATGAAGACTTAAGTACAAGAAAACTGACTCTTCTTACTGTCTATGTTTTGAACCATTCCTGTGACACTAGTTACGGATTCCGATGCTTCACTTCAGGTTTACTGTATCCCTCTGACCTTCTTATTGACGATGAAACACAGAAATTACATCGGAATTATTTACAAAAAACACAATGCCGCCTTAAGTACAAGAAAACTGACTCTTCATACTGTCTATGTTTTGAACCATTCCTGTGACACTAGTTATAGATTCCGATGCTTCACTTCCGGTTTACTGTATCCCTCTGACTTTCTTATTGACGTTGAAACACAGAATTTGCATCGGAATTAAATGCAATAGGAACTTTGCGACTTAAGTACAAGAAGACAGACTCTTCTTACTGTCTATGTTTTGAACCATTCCTGTGACACAAGTTAAAGATTCCGATGCTTCACTTCAGGTTTACTGTTTCCCTCTGACCTTCTTATTGACGATGAAACACAGAGATTCCATCGGAATTAAATACAAAAGGCACAATGCCGACTAAAGTACACGAAAACTGACTCTTCTTACTGTCTATGATTTGGACCTTTCCTGTGACACTAGTTATAGATTCCGATGCTTCACATAAGGTTTACTGTATCCCTCTGACCTTCTTATTGACGATGAAACACAGAGATTGCATCGGAATTAAATACAAAACGCACAATGCCGACTTAGGTACAAGAAAACTGACTTTTCTTACTGTCTATGATTTGAACCTTTCCTGTGACACTAGTTATGGAATCCGACACTTCACTTCAGGTTTACTGTAACCCTCTGACATTCTTATTGACGATGAAACACAGAAATTGCATCGGAATTAAATACAAAAGGCACGATGCCGACATAAGTACAACAAGACTGACTCCTTATACTGTCTATGTTTTGAACCATACATGTGACACTAGTTATAGATTCCGATACTTCACTTCAGGTTTACTGTATCCATCTGACCTTCTTATTGACGATGAACAACAGAAATTGCATCGGAATTGAATGCAATATTAACTATGCCCACTTAAGTACAAAGACGACTGACTCTTCTTACTGGTCTATGTTTGAAGCATTCCTGTGACACTAGTTATAGATTCCGATGCTTCACTTCAGGTTTACTGTATCCCTCTGACCTTCTTATTGACGATGAAACACAGAGATTGCATCGGAATTAAATACAAAAGGCACAATGCCGACTTAAGTACAAGAAGACTGGCTCTTCTTACTGTCTACGTTTTAAACCTTTCCTGTGAGGACCGGTTTTAGATTCCAATGCTTCACTTCAGGATTACTGTATAGCTTGGACCTTCTAATTGACGACGGAACACAGAAATTGCATCTGAAGTAAATACAAAAGGCACAATGCCGACTTAAGAACACGAAAACTGTCTCTTTTACTGTCTATGTTGTGAACCACTCCTGTGACACTAGGTATAGTATCCGATGCTTCACTTCAGGTTTACTGTATATCTCTGACCTTCTTATTGACGATGAAACACAAAAATTGCATCGGAATTAAATAGAAAAGGCACAATGCCAACTTAAGTACAAGAAAACTGACTCTTCTTACTGTCTATGTTTTGAACCATTGTTATACATTCCGATGCTTCACTTAAGGTTTACTGTATCCCTCTGACCTTCTTATTGACGATGAAACACAGAATTTGCATCGGAATTCAATACAAAAGGCACAATGCCGACTTAAGTACAAGAAAACTGACTCTTCTTACTGTCTATGTTCTGAACCATTCCTGTGACACTAGTTATAGATTCCGATGCTTCACTTCAGGTTTACTGTATCCCTCTGACCTTCTTATTGACGATGAAACACAGAAATTGCATGGGATTTCAATACAAAAGGCACAATGCCGACTTAGGTACAAGAAAAACTGACTCTTCTTACTGTCTATGTTTTGAACCATTCCTGTGACACTAGTTATAGATTCCGATGCTTCACTTCAGGTTTACTGTATCCCTCCGACCTTCTTATTGACAATGAAACACAGAAATTGCATCGGAATTAAATACAAAAATCACAATGCCGACTTAAGTACAAGAAAACAGACTCTTCTTACTGTCTATGTTTTGAACCATTCCTGTGACACTACATATAGATTCCGATGCTTCACTTCAGGTTTACTGTATCCCTCTGACCTTCATATTGACGATGAAACACAGAAATTGCATCGGATTTCAATACAAAAGGCACAATGCCGACTTGAGTACAAGAAAACTGACTCTTCTTACTGTCTATGATTTGAACCTTTCCTGTGACACTAGTTATGGATTCCGACACTTCACTTCAGGTTTACTGTAACCCTCTGACATTCTTATTGACGATGAAACACAGAAATTGCATCGGAATTAAATACAAAAGGCACGATGCCGACATAAGTACAACAAAACTGACTCCTTATACTGTCTATGTTTTGAACCATACATGTGACACTAGTTATAGATTCCGATACTTCACTCCAGGTTTACTGTATCCATCTGACCTTCTTACTGACGATGAACAACAGAAATTGCATCGGAATTGAATGCAATATTAACAATGCCCACTTAAGTAGAAGACGACTGACTCTTCTTACTGTCTATGTTTTGAAGCATTCCTGTGACACTAGTTATAGATTCCGATGCTTCACTTCAGGTTTACTGTATCCCTCTGACCTTCTTATTGACGATGAAACACAGAGATTGCATCGGAATTAAATACAAAAGGCACAATGCCGACTTAAGTACAAGATGACTGGCTCTTCTTACTGTCTACGTTTTAAACCTTTCCTGTGAGACCGGTTTTAGATTCCAATGCTTCACTTCAGGATTACTGTATAGCTTGGACCTTCCAATTGACGACGGAACACAGAAATTGCATCTGAAGTAAATACAAAAGGCACAATGCCGACTTAAGAACACGAAAACTGTCTCTTTTTACTGTCTATGTTGTGAACCACTCCTGTGACACTAGGTATAGTATCCGATGCTTCACTTCAGGTTTACTGTATATCTCTGACCTTCTTATTGACGATGAAACACAAAAATTGCATCGGAATTAAATAGAAAAGGCACAATGCCGACTTAAGTACAAGAAAACTGACTCTTCTTACTGTCTATGTTTTGAACCATTGTTATACATTCCGATGCTTCACTTAAAGTTTACTGTATCCCTCTGACCTTCTTATTGACGATGAAACACAGAATTTGCATCGGAATTCAATACAAAAGGCACAATGCCGACTTAAGTACAAGAAAACTGACTCTTCTTACTGTCTATGTTCTGAACCATTCCTGTGACACTAGTTATAGATTCCGATGCTTCACTTCAGGTTTACTGTATCCCTCTGACCTTCTTATTGACGATGAAACACAGAAATTGCATGGGATTTCAATACAAAAGGCACAATGCCGACTTAGGTACAAGAAAACTGACTCTTCTTACTGTCTATGTTTTGAACCATTCCTGTGACACTAGTTATAGATTCCGATGCTTCACTTCAGGTTTACTGTATCCCTCCGACCTTCTTATTGACAATGAAACACAGAAATTGCATCGGAATTAAATACAAAAATCACAATGCCGACTTAAGTACAAGAAAACAGACTCTTCTTACTGTCTATGTTTTGAACCATTCCTGTGACACTACATATAGATTCCGATGCTTCACTTCAGGTTACTGTATCCCTCTGACCTTCATATTGACGATGAAACACAGAAATTTCATCGGAATTAAATACAAAAGGCACAATGCCGCTTTTAGTACAATGAACCTGACTCTTCTTACAGTCAATGTTTTGATCCATTCCTGTGACACTAGTCTTTGATTTCGATGCTTCACTTCAGATTTACTGTATCCCTCTGACCTTCTTGTTGACGATGAAACACAGAAATTGCATCGGAATTCAATACGAAAGGCACAATGCCGACTTAAGTACAAGAAAACTGACTCTTCTTACTGTCTATGTTCAGAACCATTCCTGTGACACTAGTTATAGATTCCGATGCTTCACTTCAGGTTTACTGTATCCCTCTGACCTTCTAATGGACGATGAAACACAGAAATTGCATCGGATTTCAATACAAAAGGCACAATGCCGACTTAATTACAAGAAAACTGACTCTTCTTACTGTCTATGTTTTGAACCATTCCTGTGACACGAGTTATAGATTCCGATGCTTCACATCAGTTTTGAGGTATACCTCTGACCTTCTTATTGACGATGAAACACAGAAATTTCATCGGAATTAAATACAAAAGGCACAATGCCGACTTAAGTACAAGAAAACTGACTCTTCTTACTGTCTTTGCTTTGAACCATTCCTGTGACGCTAGTAATAGATTCCGATGCTTCACTTCAGGTTTACTGTATCCCTCTTACCTTCTTATTGACGATGAAACACAGAAATTGCATCGGAATTATTACAAAAGGCACAATGCCGACTTAAGTACAAGAAAACTGACTCTTCTACTGTCTATGTATTGAACCATTCCTGTGACTCTAGTTAATGATTCCTATGCCTCACTTCAGGTTCACTGTATTACTCTGACCTCCTTATTGGCGACGAAACACAGAAATTGCATCGTAAGTCAATACGAAAGGCACAATGCAGACTTAAGTACAAGAAAACTGACTCTTCTTACTGTCTATGTTCTGAACCATTCCTGTGACACTAGTTATAGATTCCGATGCTTCACTTCAGGTTTACTGTATCCCTCTGACCTACTTATGGACGATGAAACACAAAAATTGCGTCGGATTTCAATACAAAAGGCACAATGCCGACTTAGGTACAAGAAAACTGACTCTTCTTACTGTCTATGTTATGAACAATTCCTGTGACACTAGTTATAGATTCCGATTCTTCACTTCAGGTTTACTGTATCCCTCTGACCTTCTTATTGACAATGAAACACAGAAATTGCATCGGAATTAAATACAAAAATCACAATGCCGACTTAAGTACAAGAAAACAGACTCTTCTTACTATCTATGTTTTGAACCATTCCTGTGACGCTAGTTATAGATTCCGATGCTTCACTTCTTGTTTACTGTATCCCTCTGACCTTCATATTGACGATGAAACACAGAAATTTCATCGGAATTAAATACAAAAGGCACAATGCCGACTTAAGTACAAGAAAACTGACTCTTCTTATTGTCTATGCTTTGAACCATTCCTGTGACACGAGTTATAGATTCCGATGCTTCACATCAGTTTTACTGTATCCCACTGACCTTCTTATTGACGATGAAACACAGAAATTTCATCGGAATTAAATACAAAACGCACAATGCCGACTTAAGTACAAGAAAACTGACTCTTCTTACTGTCTATGTTCTGAACCATTCCTGTGACACTAGTTATAGATTCCGATGCTTCACTTCAGGTTTACTGTATCCCTCTTACCTTCTTATTGACGATGAAACACAGAAATTGCATCGGAATTATTACAAAAGGCACAATGCCGACTTAAGTACAAGAAAACTGACTCTTCTACTGTCTATGTATTGAACCATTCCTGTGACTCTAGTTAATGATTCCTATGCCTCACTTCAGGTTCACTGTATTACTCCGACCTCCTTATTGGCGATGAAACACAGAAATTGCATCGTAAGTCAATACGAAAGGCACAATGCAGACTTAAGTACAAGAAAACTGACTCTTCTTACTGTCTATGTTCTGAACCATTCCTGTGACACTAGTTATAGATTCCGATGCTTCACTTCAGGTTTACTGTATCCCTCTGACCTACTTATGGACGATGAAACACAAAAATTGCGTCGGATTTCAATACAAAAGGCACAATGCCGACTTAGGTACAAGAAAACTGACTCTTCTTACTGTCTATGTTATGAACCATTCCTGTGACACTAGTTATAGATTCCGATTCTTCACTTCAGGTTTACTGTATCCCTCTGACCTTCTTATTGACAATGAAACACAGAAATTGCATCGGAATTAAATACAAAAATCACAATGCCGACTTAAGTACAAGAAAACAGACTCTTCTTACTATCTATGTTTTGAACCATTCCTGTGACGCTAGTTATAGATTCCGATGCTTCACTTCTTGTTTACTGTATCCCTCTGACCTTCATATTGACGATGAAACACAGAAATTTCATCGGAATTAAATACAAAAGGCACAATGCCGACTTAAGTACAAGAAAACTGACTCTTCTTATTGTCTATGCTTTGAAC
>NW_025727937.1:0-107980 GCF_021461385.2 Schistocerca piceifrons
AACTGACTCTTCTTACTGTCTATGTTTTGAACCATTCCTGTGAAACTAATTATAGATTCCGATGCTTCACTTCAGGTTTACTGTATCCCTCTGACCAATTTATTGACGATAAAACACAGAAATTGCATCGGAATTAGATACAAAAGGCACACTACCGACTTATGTACAAGAAAACTGACTCTTCTTCCTGCCTATGTTTTGAACCATTCCTGTGACACTAGTTATAGAATCCGATGCTTCACTTCAGGTTTACTGTATTCCTCTGACCTTCTTATTGACGATGAAACACAGAAATTGCTTCGGAATTTTATACAGAAGGCACAATGCCGACTTAAGTACAAGAAAACTGACTCTTCTTACTGTCTATGATTTGAACAATTCCTGTGACACTAGTTATAGATTCCGATGCTTCACTTCAGGTTTACTGTATCCCTCTGACCCTCTTATTGACGATGAAACACAGAAATTGCATCGGAATTAAATACAAAAGGCACAATGCCGACTCAAGTACAAGAAGACTGACTCTTCTTACTCTCTATGTTTTGAACCTTTCCTGTGAGAATGGTTTTAGATTCCGATGCTTCACTTCAGGTTTACTGTATCCCGTGGACCTTCTTATTGACGATGAAACACAGAAATTGCATCGGCTTTGAATACAAAAGGCACAATGCCGACTTAAGTACAAGAAAGCTGACACTTCTTACTGTCTATGTTTTGAACCTTTCCTGTGGCACTAGTTATAGCTTCCGATGCTTCACTTCAGGTTTACTGTTTCCCTCTGACCTTGTTATTGACGATGAAAACACAGAAATTGCATCGGAATTAAATACAAAATTCACAATGCCGACTTAAGTACAAGAACACTGACTCTTCCTACTGTCTACGTTTTGAACCATTCCTGTGACACTAGTTATAGATTCCGATGCTTCACTTCAGGTTTAGTGTATCCCTCTGACCTTCTTATTGACGAAGAAACACAGCAATTGTATCAGAATTAAATACAAAAGGCACAATGCCGACTCAAGTACAAGATGACTGGCTCATCTTACTGTCTATGTTTTGAACCATTCCTGTGAGACCGGTATTAGATTCCGATGCTTCGCTTCAGGTTTACTGTTTCCCTCTGACCTTCTTATTGACGATGAAACATAGATATTGCATCGGGATTAAATACAAAAGGCACAATGTCGACTTATGTACAAGAAAACGGACTCTTCTTACTGTCTATGTTTTGAACCATTCCTGTGACACTAGTTATGGATTCCCATGCTTCACTTCAGGTTTACTGTATCCCTCCGACCTTCTCATGTACGATGAAACACAGAAATTGCATCGGATGTAAATACAAAAGGCACAATGCCGAATCAAGTACAAAAAGACTGGCTCTTCCTACCGTCTATGTTTTGAACCTTTCCTGTGAGACAGGTTTTAGATTCCGTTGCTTCACTTCCAGTTTCATTTATCCCATGGACCTTCTTATTGACGACGAAACACAGATATTGCATCGGAATTAAATAGAAAAGGCACAATACCGACTTAAGTACAAGAAAACTGACTCTTCTTACTGTCTATGATTTGAACCATTCCTGTGACACTAGTTATAGATTCCGATGCTTCACTTCAGGTTTACAGTATCCCTCTGACTTACTTATTGACGATGAAACACAGCAATTGCATAGGAATTAAATACAAAAGGCACAATGCCGACTCAAGTACAAGAACACTGGCTCTTCTTACTGTCTATGTTTTGAACCTTTCCTGTGAGACCGGTTTTAGATTCCGATGCTTCACTTCAGGCTTACTGTATCCCGTGGACCTTCTTATTGACGACGAAAAGCAGAAATTGCATCGGAATTGAATACAAAAGGCACAATGCCAACATAAGTACAAGAAAACTGACACTTCTTGCTGTCTATGTTTTGAACCATTCCTGTGGCACTAGTTATAGATTCGGATGCTTCACTTCAGGTTTACTGTATCCCTCTGACCTTCTTATTGACGATGAACCACAGAAATTGCATCGGAATTAAATAGAAAAGGCACAATGCCGACTTAAGTACAAGAAGACTGACTCTTCGTACTGTCTATGTTTTGAACCTTTCCTGTGAGCCCGGTTTTAGATTCCGATGCTTCACTTCAGGTTTACTGTATCCCTCTAACCTTCTTAATGACGATGAAACACAGCAATTGAATCGGAATGAAATACAAAAGGCACAATGCCGACTCAAGTACAGGAAGACTGGCTTCTCTTACTGTCTATGTTTTGAACCTTTCCTGTGAGCCCAGTTTTAGATTCCGATGCTTCACTTCAGGTTTACTATATCCCTTGGACATTTCTATTGACGACGAAACACAGAAATTGCATCGGAATTAAATACAAAAGGCCCAACGCCCACTTAAGCACAAGAAAACTGACTCTTCTTACTGTCTATGTTTGAACCATTCCTGTGACTTTAGTTAATAGATTCCGTTGCTTCACTTCAGGTTCACTTTATTCCTCTGGCCTCATTATTGACGATGAAACACAGAAATTGCATCGGAATTAAAAAAAAAATGCACAATGCCGACTTAAGTACAAGAAAACAGACTCTTCTTACGGTCTATGTTTTGAACCGTTCCTGTGACACAAGTTATGGATTCCAATTCTTCACTTCAGGTTTACTGTATCCCTCTAACCTTCTTATTGACGATAAAACACAGAAATTGCATCGGAATTAAATTAAAAAGGCACAATGCCGACTCAAGTACAAGCAGACTGGCTCTACTTACTGTCTATGTTATAAACCTTTCCTGTGAGACCGGTTTTAGATTCCGATGCTTCACTTCTGGTTTATCGTATCACTTGGACATTCTTATTGACGCCGAAACACAGAAATTGCATCGGAATTAAATAGAATAGGCACAATGCCGACTTAAGTACAAGAAAACTGACTCTTCTTACTGTCTATGTTTTGAACCATTCCTGTGAAACTAATTATAGATTCCGATGCTTCACTTCAGGTTTACTGTATCCCTCTGACCAATTTATTGACGATAAAACACAGAAATTGCATCGGAATTAGATACAAAAGGCACACTACCGACTTATGTACAAGAAAACTGACTCTTCTTCCTGCCTACGTTTTGAACCATTCCTGTGACACTAGTTATAGAATCCGATGCTTCACTTCAGGTTTACTGTATTCCTCTGACCTTCTTATTGACGATGAAACACAGAAATTGCTTCGGAATTTTATACAGAAGGCACAATGCCGACTTAAGTACAAGAAAACTGACTCTTCTTACTGTCTATGATTTGAACAATTCCTGTGACACTAGTTATAGATTCCGATGCTTCACTTCAGGTTTACTGTACCCCTCTGACCCTCTTATTGACGACGAAACACAGATATTGCATCGGAATTAAATAGAAAAGGCACAATACCGACTTACGTACAAGAAAACTGACTCTTCTTACTGTCTATGATTTGAACCATTCCTGTGACACTAGTTATAGATTCCGATGCTTCAGTTCAGGTTTACAGTATCCCTCTGACTAACTTATTGACGATGAAACACAGAAATTGCATAGGAATTAAATACAAAAGGCACAATGCCAACTCAAGTACAAGAACACTGGCTCTTCTTACTGTCTATGCTTTGAACCTTTCCTGTGAGACCGGTTTTAGATTCCGATGCTTCACTTCAGGCTTACTGTATCCCGTGGACCTTCTTATTGACGACGAAAAGCAGAAATTGCATCGGAATTGAATACAAAAGGCACAATGCCAACATAAGTACAAGAAAACTGACACTTCTTGCTGTTTATGTTTTGAACCAATCCTGTGGC
Source organism: Schistocerca piceifrons (assembly GCF_021461385.2). NCBI lineage: Eukaryota > Metazoa > Arthropoda > Insecta > Orthoptera > Acrididae > Schistocerca > Schistocerca piceifrons. The sequence goes on from NW_025727937.1 coordinate 3,830, forward strand.
ACTAGTTATAGATTCGGATGCTTCACTTCAGGTTTACTGTATCCCTCTGACCTTCTTATTGACGATGAACCACAGAAATTGCATCGGAATTAAATAGAAAAGGCACAATGCCGACTTAAGTACAAGAAGACTGACTCTTAGTACTGTCTATGTTTTGAACCTTTCCTGTGAGCCCGGTTTTAGATTCCGATGCTTCACTTCAGGTTTACTGTATCCCTCTAACCTTCTTATTGACGATAAAACACAGAAAGTGCACCGGAATTAAATACAAAAGACACAGTGCCGACTCAATTACAAGAAGACTGGCTCTTCTGACTGTCTATGTTTTGAACCTTTCCTGTGAGACCGGTTTTAGATTCCGATACTTCACTTCATTTTCACCGTATCCCTTGGACCTTCTTATTGACGCCGAAACACAGAAATTTTATCGGAATTACATAGAATAGGCACAATGCCGACATAAGTACAAGAAAACTGACTCTTCTTACAGTCTATGTTGTGAACCATTCCTGTGACACTAGTTATTGATTTCGATGCTTCACTTCAGGTTTACTGTATCCCTCTGACCTTCTTATTGACGATGAAACACAGAAATTGCATGGGAAATAAATACAAAAGGCACAATGCTTACGTAAGTACAAGAAAACTAACTCTTCTTAAAGTCTATGTTTTGAACCATTCCTGTAACACTAGTTATAGATTCCGATGCTTCACTTCAGGTTTACCTTATCCCTGTGACCTTCTTATAGGACGTTGAAACACTGAAATTGCTTCGGAATTATATACAGAAGGCACAATGCCGACTTAAGTACAAGAAAACTGACTCTTCTTACTGTCAATGCTTTTAACCATTCCTGTGACACTAGTTATAGTTTCCGATGCTTTACAATAGGTTTACTGTATCCCTCTGACCTTCTTATTGACGATGAAAAACAGAAATTGCATCGGAATTAAATACAAAAGGCACAATGCAGACTTAAGTACAAGAAGACTGACTCTTAGTGCTGTCTATGTTTTGAACCATTCCTGTGACACTAGTTATAGGTTCCGATGCTTTACTTCAGGTTTACTGTATCTCTCTGACCTTCTAATTGACGATGAAACACAGATATTGCATCGGAATTAAATACAGAAGGCACAATGCCGACTCAAGTACAAGAAGACTGGCTCTTCTTACTGTCTATGTTTTGACCATTCCTGTGACACTAGTTATAGATTCCGATGTTTCACTTCAGGTTCACTGTATCCCTCTGACCTTCTTATAGACGATGAAACACAGAAACTGCATCGGAATTATATACAAAACGCACAATGCACACTTAAGTACAAGAAGACTGACTCTTCTTACTGTCTACGTTTTGAACCATTCCAGCGACACTAGTTATAGATTCCGATGCCTCACTCCAGGTTTACTGTATCCCTCTGACCTTCGTATTGACGATGAAACACAGAATTTGCATCATAATTAAATACAAAAGACACAATGCCGACTTAAGTACAAGAAAACTGACTCTTCTTACTGACTATGTTTTGAACCATTCCTGTGACACTAGTTATAGATTCCGATGCTTCACTTCAGGTTTACTGTATCCCTCTAACATTCTTATTGACGATGAAACATAGAAATTGCATCGGAATTAAATAGAAAAGGCACAATGCCGACTTAAGTACAAGAAAACTGACTCTTCTTACTGTCTATGTTTTGAACCATTCCTGTGACACTAGTTATAGATTCCGATGCTTCACTTCAGGTTTACCTTATCCCTGTGACCTTCTTATAGACGTTGAAACACTGAAATTGCTTCGGAATTATATACAGAAGGCACAATGCCGACTTAAGTACAAGAAAACTGACTCTTCTTACTGTCAATGCTTTTAACCATTCCTGTGACACTAGTTATAGTTTCCGATGCTTTACAATAGGTTTACTGTATCCCTCTGACCTTCTTATTGACGATGAAAAACAGAAATTGCATCGGAATTAAATACAAAAGGCACAATGCAGACTTAAGTACAAGAAGACTGACTCTTAGTGCTGTCTATGTTTTGAACCATTCCTGTGACACTAGTTATAGGTTCCGATGCTTTACTTCAGGTTTACTGTATCTCTCTGACCTTCTAATTGACGATGAAACACAGATATTGCATCGGAATTAAATACAGAAGGCACAATGCCGACTCAAGTACAAGAAGACTGGCTCTTCTTACTGTCTATGTTTTGACCATTCCTGTGACACTAGTTATAGATTCCGATGCTTCACTTCAGGTTTACTGTATCCCTCTGACCTTCTTATTGACGAAGAACCACAGATATTGCATCGGAATGAAATACAAAAGGCAGAATGCCGACATAAGAACAAGAAGACTGACCCTTCTTACTGTCTATGTTTTGAACCATTCCTGTGACACTAGTTATAGATTCCGATGCTTCACTTCAGGTTTACTGTATCCCTCTAACCTTCTTATTGACGATAAAACACAGAAAGTGCACCGGAATTAAATACAAAAGACACAGTGCCGACACAATTACAAGAAGACTGGCTCTTCTGACTGTCTATGTTTTGAACCTTTCCTGTGAGACCGGTTTTAGATTCCGATACTTCACTTCATTTTTACCGTATCCCTTGGACCTTCTTATGGACGCCGAAACACAGAAATTTCATCGGAATTAAATAGAATAGGCACAATGCCGACTTAAGTACAAGAAAACTGACTCTTCTTACAGTCTATGTTGTGAACCATTCCTGCGACCCTAGTTATTGATTTCGATGCTTCACTTCAGGTTTACTGTATCCCTCTGACCTTCTTATTGACGATGAAACACAGAAATTGCATCGGAAATAAATACAAAAGGCACAATGCTTACGTAAGTACAAGAAAACTAACTCTTCTTAAAGTCTATGTTTTGAACCATTCCTGTGACACTAGTTATAGATTCCGATGCTTCACTTCAGGTTTACCTTATCCCTGTGACCTTCTTATTGACGATGAAACACTGAAATTGCTTCGGAATTATATACAGAAGGCACAATGCCGACTTAAGTACAAGAAAACTGACTCTTCTTACTGTCAATGCTTTTAAACATTCCTGTGACACTAGTTATAGTTTCCGATTCTTTACAATAGGTTTACTGTATCCCTCTGACCTTCTTATTGACGATGAAAAACGGAAATTGCATCGGAATTAAATACAAAAGGCACAATGCCGACATAAGTACAAGAAGACTGACTCTTAGTGCTGTCTATGTTTTGAACCATTCCTGTGACACTAGTTATAGATTCCGATGCCTCACTCCAGGTTTACTGTATCCCTCTGTCCTTCGTATTGACGATGAAACACAGAAATTGCATCATAATTAAATACAAAAGACACAATGCCGACTTAAGTACAAGAAAACTGACACTTCTTACTGTCTATGTTTTGAACCATTCCTGTGACACTAGTTATAGATTCCGATGCTTCACTTCAGGTTTACTGTATCCCTCTAACATTCTTATTGACGATGAAACATAGAAATTGCATCGGAATTAAATAGAAAAGGCACAATGCCGACTTAAGTACAAGAAAACTGACTCTTCTTACTGTCTATGTTTTGAACCATTCCTGTGACACTAGTTATAGATTCCGATGCTTCACTTCAGGTTTACTGTATCCCTCTGACCTTCTTATTGACGAAGAACCACAGACATTGCATCAGAATGAAATACAAAAGGCACAATGCCGACTTAAGAACAAGAAGACTGACCCTTCTTACTGTCTATGTTTTGAACCATTCCTGTGACACTAGTTATAGCTTCCGATGCTTCACTTCAGGTTTACTGTATCCCTCTGATCTTCTTATTGACGATGAAACACAGAAAGTGCATCGGAATTAAACTCAAAAGGCTCAATGCCGACTTAATTACAAGAAAACTGACTCTTCTTACTGTCTATGTTTTGAACCAAATCAGTGACACTAGTTATAGATTCCGATGCTTCACTTCAGGTTTACTGTATCCCTCTGACCTTGTTATGGACTATTAAACACAGAAATTGCATCGGAATTAAATACAAAAGGCACAATGCCGACTCAAGTACAAGAAAACTGGCTCTTCTTACCGTCTATGTTTTGAACCTTTGATGTGATACAGGTTTTAGATTCCGTTGCTTCACTTCCAGTTTACTGTATCCCATGGACCTTCTTATTGACGACGAAACACAGAAATTGCAACGGAATTAAATACAAAAGGCACAATTATAACTTAAGTACAAGAAAACTGACTCTTCATACTGTCTATGATTAGAACAATTCCTGTGACACTAGTTATAGATTCCGATGCTTCACTTCAGGTTTACTGTATCCCTTTGACCTTCTTATTGACGATGAAACACAGATATTGCGTCGGAATTAAATACAAAAGGCACAATGCCGACTCAAGTACAAGAAGACTGGCTCTTCTTACTGTCTATGTTTTAAACCTTTAATGTGAGACCGATTTTAGATTCCGATGCTTCACTTCCGGTTTACTGTATCCCGTGGACCTTCTTATTGACGACGAAAAGCAGAAATTGCATCGGAATTGAATACAAAAGGCACAATGCCGACTTAAGTACAAGAAACCTGACACTTCTTACTGTCTATGTTTGATCTATTCCTGTGGCACTAGTTATTGATTCCGATGCATCACTTCAGGTTTACTGTATCCCTCTGACCTTCTTATTGACGATCAAACACAGAAATTGCTTCGGAATTAAATTGGAAAGGTACAATGCCGACTTAAGTACAAGAAAACTGACTCTACTTACTGTCTATGTTTTTGAACCATTCCTGTGACACTAGTTATAGATTCCGATGTTTCACTTCAGGTTTAGTGTATCCCTGTGACCTTCTTATTGACGATGAAACCCAAAAATTGCATCGGAATTAAATACAAAAGGCACAATGCCGCCTTAAGTACAAGAAAACTGACTCATCTTACTGTCTACGTTTTGATCCATTCCTGTGACACTAGTTATAGATTCCGATGCTTCACTTCAGGTTTACTGTATCCCTCTGACCTTCTTATTGACGATGAAACACAGAAATTGCATCGGAATTAAATACAAAAGGCACAATGCCGACTCATGTACAAGAAGACTGGCTCTTCTTACTGTCTATGTTGTGAACCTTTCCTGTGAGCCCGGTTTAAGATTCCGATGCTTCACTTCAGGTTTACTGTATCCCTTGGACATACCTATTGACGACGAAAAGCAGAAAATGCATCGGAATTGAATACAAAAGGCACAATTCCGACTTAAGTACAAGAAGACTGACTCTTCTTACTGTCTACGTTTTAGACCATTCCTGTGACACTAGTTATAGATTCCGATGCTTCACTTCAGGCATACTGTATCCCTTGGACCTTCTTATTGACGATGAAATACAGAAATTGCATCATAATTAAATACAAAAGCACAATGCCGACTCATGTACAAAAAGACTGGTTCTTCTTACTGCCTATGTTTTGAACCATTCCTGTGACACTAGTTATAGATTCCGACGCTTCCACTTCAGGTTTACTGTATCCAGCTGACGTTCTTATTGACGATGAAACACAGAAATTGCATCGGAATTATATACAAAAGGCACAATGCCGACTTAGGAACAAGAAGACTGACTCCTCTGACTGTCTATGTTTTGAACCATTCCTGTGTCACTAGTTATAGATTTCGATGCTTCACATTAGTTTTACTGTATCTTTCTGAGCCTCTTATTGACGATGAATCACAGAAATTGCATGGGAATTAAATACAAAAGCCACAATGCCGACTTAAGTACAAGAAGACTGACTCTTCCTACTGTCTATGCTTTGAACCATTCCTGTGACGTTAGTTATAAATTCCGATGCTTCACTTCAGGTTTACTGTATCCCTCAGACCTTCTTATTGACGATGAAACACAGAAATTACATCGGAATTAAATACAAAATGCACAATGCCGACTCAAGTACAAGAAGATTGGCTCCTCGTACTGTCTATGTTTGAACCATACCTGTGACACTAGTTATAGATTCCGATGCTTCACTTCAGGTTTACTGTATCTCTCTGACCTTCTTATAGACGATGAAACATAGAAATTGCATCGGAATTATATACAAATGGCACAATGCCGACTTAAGTACAAGAAGACTGACTTGTCTTACTGCCTACGTTTTGAACCATTCCTGTGACACTAGTTATAGATTCCGATGCTTCACTTTAGGTTTACTGTATCCCTCTGACCTTCTTATTGACGATGAAACACAGAAATTGCATCTTAATTAAATACAAAAGGCACAATGCCGGCTTAAGTACAAGATGACTGACTCTTCTTACTGTCTATGGTTTGAACCATTCCTGTGACACTAGTTATAGATTCAGATGCTTCACTTCAGGTATATTGTATCCAGCTGACCTTCTTATTGATGATGAAGCACAGAAATTGCATCGGAGTAAAATAAAAAAGGCACAATACCGACTCAAGTGCAAGAAGACTGGCCATTCTTACTGCCTATGTTTTGAACCATTCCTGTAACACTAGTTATAGTTTTCGATACTTCAATTCAGGTTTACTGTTATCCAGCTGACGTTCTTATTGACGATGAAAAACAGAAATTTAATCGGAATTATATATAAAATGCACAATGTCGACTTGGGTACAAGAAGACTGACTCTTCTTACTGTCTATGTTTTGAACCATTCCTGTGACACTAGTAATAGATTCCGATGCTTAACTTCAGTTTTACTGTTTCCCTCTGACCTTCGTATTGACGATGAAACAAAGAAATTGCATCCTAATTAAATACAAAAGGCACAATTCCGACTTAAGTACAAGAAGAATGACTCTTCTTATTGTCTATGTTTTGAACCATTCCTGTGACCCTAGTTATAGATTCCGATGCTACACTTCAGGATTTCTGTATCCCTCTGACCTTCTTATTGACGATCAAACACACAAATTTCATCGGAATTAAATACAAAAGGCACAAAGCCGACTCAAGTACAAGAAGACTGCCTCTTCTTACTGCATTTGCTTTGAACCATTCCTGTGACACTAGTTATAGATTCCGATGTTTCACTTCAGGTTTACTGTATCCTTCTGATCTTCTTATTGACGATGAAACTTAGAAATTGCATCAGAATTAAGTACAAAAGGCACAATACCGACTCAAGTACAAGAAGACTGCCTCTTCTTACGTCTATGTTTTGAACCTTTCCTGTGAGACCAGTTTTAAATTCCGATGCTTGCCTTCAGGTTTACTATATCCCTCTGACCACCTTATTGACAATGAAACACAGAAATTGCATCGGAATTAAATACAAAAGGCACAATGCCGACCTAAGTACAAGAAAACTAACTGTTCTTACAGTCTATGTTTTGATCCTTTCCTGTGACACTAGCTATTGATTCCGATGTTTCACTTCAGGTTTACTGTATCCCTCTGACCGTCTTATTGACGATGAAACACAGGTATTGCATCGGAATTAAATAGAAAATGCACAACGCCGACTTAAGTACAAGAAAACTCACTATTTTTCCTGTCTATGTTTTCAACCATTCCTGTGACACTAGTTATAGATTCCGATGCTTCCCTTCAGGTTTACTGTATCCAGCTGACCTTCTTATAGACGATGAAACACAGAAATTGCATCGGAATTAAATACAAAAGGCACAATGCCGACTTAAGTACAAGAAGACTTACTCTTCTTACTGTCTAAGTTTTAAACCATTCCTGTGACTCTAGTTTTAGATTGCGATGCTTAACTTTAGCTTTACTGTATCTCTCTCACCACCTTACTGACGATGAAACACAGAAATTGCATCTTAACTAAATACAAAATGCACAATGCAGACTAAACTACAAGAAGACTGACTTTTCTTACTGTCTATTCTTTGAACCATTCCTGAGACACTAGTTATAGATTCCGATGCTTTACTTTAGGTTTACTGTATCCCTCTGACCTTCTTATTGACGATCAAACACAGAAATTTCATCGGAATAAAATACAAAAGGCACAACGCCGACTCAAGAACAAGAAGACTGGTTCTTCTTACTGCCTATGTTTTGAACCATTCCTGTGACACTAGTTATGGATTCCGATGCTTCACTTCAGGTTTACTGTATCCCTGTGACCCTCTTAATGACGATGAAACACAGAAATAGCTTGGGAATCATATACAGATGGAACAATGCCGACTTAAGTACATGAAAAACTGACTCTTCTTACTGTCTATGATTTGAACCTTCCTGTGTCACTAGTTATAGATTCCGATGCTTCACATTAGGTTTACTGTATCCCTCTGACCTTCTTATTGACGATGAAACACAGAAATTGCATCGGAATTAAATATAAAAGGCACAATGCCGACTCAAGTACAAGAAGACTGGCTCCTCTTACTGTCTATGTTTGAACCATTCCTGTGACACTAGTTATGGATTCCGACGCCTCACTTCAGGTATACTGTACCCCTCTGACCTTCTTATAGACGATGAAACACAGAAATTGCATTGGATTTATATACAAATGGCACAATGCCGTCTTAAGTACAAGAAGACTGACTCATCTTCCTGTCCACGTTTTGATCCATTCCTGTGACACTAGTTATAGATTCCGATGCTTCCGTTCAGGTTTACTGTATCCCTCTGACCTTCTTATTGACGATGAAACACAGAAATTGCATCTTAAATAAATACAAATGGCACAATGCCGACTCTAGTACAAGAAGACCGGCTCTTCTTACTGTCTATGATTTGAACATTTCCTGTGAGACCGGTTTTAGATTCCGATGCATCACTTCAGGTTTACTGTATCCCTTGGACGTTCTTATTGACGACGAAACACAGAAATTGCATCGGAATTAAATAGAAAAGGCAAAATGCCAACTTAAGTACTGATATCTGTCTCTTCTTACTATCTATGTTTTGAACCATTCCTGTGACACTAGTTATAGATTCCGATGTATCACTTGAGGTTTACTGTATCCCTCTGACCTTCTTATTGACGATGAAACACAGAAAATGCATAGGAATTAAATACAAAATGCAGAATGCCGACTTAAGTATAAGAAAACCGACTCTTCTTACTGTCTATGTTAGAACCATTCCTGTGACAGTAGTTATAGATTACGATGCTTTACTTCAGGTTTACTGTATCCCTCTGCCCTCCTTATTGATGATGAAACACAGAAATAGCATCGGAATTAAATACAAAAGGCACCATGCCGACTTAAGTACAAGAAAACTGACTCTTCTTACTGTCTATGTTTTGATCCATTCCTGTGACACTAGCTATAGATTCCGATGCTTCACTTCAGGCATACTGTATCCCTTGGACCTTCTTATTGACGATGAAATACAGAAATTGCATCATAATTAAATACAAAAGCACAATGCCGACTCATGTACAAAAAGACTGGTTCTTCTTACTGCCTATGTTTTGAACCATTCCTGTGACACTAGTTATAGATTCCGACGCTTCACTTCAGGTTTACTGTATCCAGCTGACGTTCTTATTGACGATGAAACACAGAAATTGCATCGGAATTATATACAAAAGGCACAATGCCGACTTAGGAACAAGAAGACTGACTCCTCTGACTGTCTATGTTTTGAACCATTCCTGTGTCACTAGTTATAGATTTCGATGCTTCACATTAGTTTTACTGTATCTTTCTGAGCCTCTTATTGACGATGAATCACAGAAATTGCATGGGAATTAAATACAAAAGCCACAATGCCGACTTAAGTACAAGAAGACTGACTCTTCCTACTGTCTATGCTTTGAACCATTCCTGTGACGTTAGTTATAAATTCCGATGCTTCACTTCAGGTTTACTGTATCCCTCAGACCTTCTTATTGACGATGAAACACAGAAATTACATCGGAATTAAATACAAAATGCACAATGCCGACTCAAGTACAAGAAGATTGGCTCCTCGTACTGTCTATGTTTGAACCATACCTGTGACACTAGTTATAGATTCCGATGCTTCACTTCAGGTTTACTGTATCTCTCTGACCTTCTTATAGACGATGAAACATAGAAATTGCATCGGAATTATATACAAATGGCACAATGCCGACTTAAGTACAAGAAGACTGACTTGTCTTACTGCCTACGTTTTGAACCATTCCTGTGACACTAGTTATAGATTCCGATGCTTCACTTTAGGTTTACTGTATCCCTCTGACCTTCTTATTGACGATGAAACACAGAAATTGCATCTTAATTAAATACAAAAGGCACAATGCCGGCTTAAGTACAAGATGACTGACTCTTCTTACTGTCTATGGTTTGAACCATTCCTGTGACACTAGTTATAGATTCAGATGCTTCACTTCAGGTATATTGTATCCAGCTGACCTTCTTATTGATGATGAAGCACAGAAATTGCATCGGAGTAAAATAAAAAAGGCACAATACCGACTCAAGTGCAAGAAGACTGGCCATTCTTACTGCCTATGTTTTGAACCATTCCTGTAACACTAGTTATAGTTTTCGATACTTCAATTCAGGTTTACTGTATCCAGCTGACGTTCTTATTGACGATGAAAAACAGAAATTTAATCGGAATTATATATAAAATGCACAATGTCGACTTGGGTACAAGAAGACTGACTCTTCTTACTGTCTATGTTTTGAACCATTCCTGTGACACTAGTAATAGATTCCGATGCTTAACTTCAGTTTTACTGTTTCCCTCTGACCTTCGTATTGACGATGAAACAAAGAAATTGCATCCTAATTAAATACAAAAGGCACAATTCCGACTTAAGTACAAGAAGAATGACTCTTCTTATTGTCTATGTTTTGAACCATTCCTGTGACCCTAGTTATAGATTCCGATGCTACACTTCAGGATTTCTGTATCCCTCTGACCTTCTTATTGACGATCAAACACACAAATTTCATCGGAATTAAATACAAAAGGCACAAAGCCGACTCAAGTACAAGAAGACTGCCTCTTCTTACTGCATTTGCTTTGAACCATTCCTGTGACACTAGTTATAGATTCCGATGTTTCACTTCAGGTTTACTGTATCCTTCTGATCTTCTTATTGACGATGAAACTTAGAAATTGCATCAGAATTAAGTACAAAAGGCACAATACCGACTCAAGTACAAGAAGACTGCCTCTTCTTACGTCTATGTTTTGAACCTTTCCTGTGAGACCAGTTTTAAATTCCGATGCTTGCCTTCAGGTTTACTATATCCCTCTGACCACCTTATTGACAATGAAACACAGAAATTGCATCGGAATTAAATACAAAAGGCACAATGCCGACCTAAGTACAAGAAAACTAACTGTTCTTACAGTCTATGTTTTGATCCTTTCCTGTGACACTAGCTATTGATTCCGATGTTTCACTTCAGGTTTACTGTATCCCTCTGACCGTCTTATTGACGATGAAACACAGGTATTGCATCGGAATTAAATAGAAAATGCACAACGCCGACTTAAGTACAAGAAAACTCACTATTTTTCCTGTCTATGTTTTCAACCATTCCTGTGACACTAGTTATAGATTCCGATGCTTCCCTTCAGGTTTACTGTATCCAGCTGACCTTCTTATAGACGATGAAACACAGAAATTGCATCGGAATTAAATACAAAAGGCACAATGCCGACTTAAGTACAAGAAGACTTACTCTTCTTACTGTCTAAGTTTTAAACCATTCCTGTGACTCTAGTTTTAGATTGCGATGCTTAACTTTAGCTTTACTGTATCTCTCTCACCACCTTACTGACGATGAAACACAGAAATTGCATCTTAACTAAATACAAAATGCACAATGCAGACTAAACTACAAGAAGACTGACTTTTCTTACTGTCTATTCTTTGAACCATTCCTGAGACACTAGTTATAGATTCCGATGCTTTACTTTAGGTTTACTGTATCCCTCTGACCTTCTTATTGACGATCAAACACAGAAATTTCATCGGAATAAAATACAAAAGGCACAACGCCGACTCAAGAACAAGAAGACTGGTTCTTCTTACTGCCTATGTTTTGAACCATTCCTGTGACACTAGTTATGGATTCCGATGCTTCACTTCAGGTTTACTGTATCCCTGTGACCCTCTTAATGACGATGAAACACAGAAATAGCTTGGGAATCATATACAGATGGAACAATGCCGACTTAAGTACATGAAAAACTGACTCTTCTTACTGTCTATGATTTGAACCTTCCTGTGTCACTAGTTATAGATTCCGATGCTTCACATTAGGTTTACTGTATCCCTCTGACCTTCTTATTGACGATGAAACACAGAAATTGCATCGGAATTAAATATAAAAGGCACAATGCCGACTCAAGTACAAGAAGACTGGCTCCTCTTACTGTCTATGTTTGAACCATTCCTGTGACACTAGTTATGGATTCCGACGCCTCACTTCAGGTATACTGTACCCCTCTGACCTTCTTATAGACGATGAAACACAGAAATTGCATTGGATTTATATACAAATGGCACAATGCCGTCTTAAGTACAAGAAGACTGACTCATCTTCCTGTCCACGTTTTGATCCATTCCTGTGACACTAGTTATAGATTCCGATGCTTCCGTTCAGGTTTACTGTATCCCTCTGACCTTCTTATTGACGATGAAACACAGAAATTGCATCTTAAATAAATACAAATGGCACAATGCCGACTCTAGTACAAGAAGACCGGCTCTTCTTACTGTCTATGATTTGAACATTTCCTGTGAGACCGGTTTTAGATTCCGATGCATCACTTCAGGTTTACTGTATCCCTTGGACGTTCTTATTGACGACGAAACACAGAAATTGCATCGGAATTAAATAGAAAAGGCAAAATGCCAACTTAAGTACTGATATCTGTCTCTTCTTACTATCTATGTTTTGAACCATTCCTGTGACACTAGTTATAGATTCCGATGTATCACTTGAGGTTTACTGTATCCCTCTGACCTTCTTATTGACGATGAAACACAGAAAATGCATAGGAATTAAATACAAAATGCAGAATGCCGACTTAAGTATAAGAAAACCGACTCTTCTTACTGTCTATGTTAGAACCATTCCTGTGACAGTAGTTATAGATTACGATGCTTTACTTCAGGTTTACTGTATCCCTCTGCCCTCCTTATTGATGATGAAACACAGAAATAGCATCGGAATTAAATACAAAAGGCACCATGCCGACTTAAGTACAAGAAAACTGACTCTTCTTACTGTCTATGTTTTGATCCATTCCTGTGACACTAGCTATAGATTGCGATGCTTCATTTCAGGTTTACTGTATCCCTCTGACCTTCTTATTGACGACGAAACACAGATATTGCATCGGAATTAAATACAAAAGGCACAATGCCGACTAAATTACAAGAAGACTGGCTCTTCTTACTGTAGAAGTTTTGAACCTTTCCTGTGTGACGGGTTTTGGATTCCGATGCTTCACTTCAAGTTTACTGTATCCCTCTGACCTTCTTATTGACGATGAAACACAGAAATTGCATCGGAATTAAAAACATAAGACACAATGCCAACTTAAGTACAAGAAAACTGACTCTTCTTACTGTCTATGTTTAAACCATTCCTGTGACACTAGTTCTAGATTCCGATACCTCACTTCAGGTTTACTGTATCCCTCTGACCTCCGTATTGACGATTAAACACTGAAAATTGATCGGAATTTAATACAAAAGGCACAATGCTGACTCAAGTACAAAAAGACTGGCTCTTCTTACTCTCTATGCTTTGAACCATTCCTATGACACTAGTTATAGATTCCGATGCTTCACTTCAGTTTTACTGTATCCCTGTGACAATCGTATTGACCATGAAACACAGAAATTGCATCGGAATTAAATACAAAAATCACAATGCCGACTCAAGTACAAGAGGTCTGGCTCTTCTTACTGTCTATGTTTTGAACTTTTGCTATGACACCGGTTTTAGATTCCGATGCTTCACTTCAGGTTTACTGTATTCCTTGGACCTTCTTATTGACGACGAACACAGAAATTGCATCGGAATTAAATAGAAAATGCACAACGCTGACTTAAGTACAAGAAAACTCACACTTATTCCTGCCTATATTTTGAACCAATCCTGTGACACTAGATATAGATTCCGATGCTTCACTTCAGGTTTACTGTATCCAGCTGAGCTTCATATTGACGATGAAACACAGAAATTGCATCTGAATTAAATACAAAAATCACAATGCCGACTTAAGTACAAGAAGACTCACTCTTCCTACTGTCTATGTTTGAACCATTGCTGTGACACTAGTTATAGATTCCAATGCTTCACTTCAGGTTTACTGTGTCCAGCTGACCTTCTTATTGACGATGAAACACAGAAATTGCATCGGAATTTAATACAAATGGCACAATGCTGACTGAAGTACATGAAGACTAGCTCTTCCTACTGTCTATGTTTTGAACCTTTCCTGTGAGACAGGTTTTAGAATCCGATGCTTCACTTCAGGTTTACTGTATCCCTTGGACCTTCTTATTGACGCCGAAACACAGAAATTGCATCGGAAGTAAATAGAAAAGGCACAATGCCGACTTAAGTTCAAGAAAATTGACTCTTCTTACTGTGTAAGTTTTGAACCATTCCTGTGACACTAGTGATAGATTCCGATGCTTCACTTCAGGTTATTATATCCCTCTGACCTTCTTATTGGCGATGAAACACAGAAATTGCATCGGAATTACATACAAATGGCACAATGCCGACTCAAGTACAAGAAAACTGACTCTTCTTACTGTCTATGTTTTAAACCATTCCTGTGACACTAGTTATAGATTCCAATGCTTCACTTCATGTTTACAGTATCCCTCTGACCTTCGTATTGACGATGAAACACAGAAATTGCATCAGAATTAAATACAAAAGGCACAATGCCGACCTAAGTACAAGAAAACTGACACATCTTACTGTTTATATTTTCAACCATTCCTGTGACACTAGTTATAGATTCCGATGCTTCACTTGAGGTTTACTGTATCCCTCTGACCTTCTTATTGACGATCAAACACAGATATTGCATTGGAATTAAATACAAAAGGCACAATGAAGACTTAAGTACAAGAAAACTGACCCTTCTTACTGTCTATGTTTTGAAATATTCCTGTGACACTAGTTATAGATTCCGATACTTCATCTCAGGTTTACTGTATCCCTCTGACCTTCTTATTGACGACGAAACACGTAAATTGCATCGGAATTAAATGCAAAAAGCACAATGCCGACTTAAGTACAAGAAAACAGACTCTTCTTACTGTCTATTGTTTTGAAACGTTCCTGTGACACTAGTTATAGATTCCGATGCCTTGCTTCAGGTTTACTGTATCCCACTAACCTTCTTATTGACGATAAAACACAGAAATTGCATCGGAATTAAATACAAAAGGCACAATTCCGACTCAAGTACAAGAAGACTGGCTCCTCTTACTGTCTATGTTTGAACCATTCCTGTGACACTAGTTATGGATTCCGACGCTTCACTTCAGGTATACTGTACCCCTCTGACCTTCTTATAGACGATGAAACACAGAAATTGCATTGGATTTATATACAAATGGCACAATGCCGTCTTAAGTACAAGAAGACTGACTCATCTTACTGTCCACGTTTTGATCCATTCCTGTGACACTAGTTATTGATTCCGATGCTTCAGTTCAGGTTTACTGTATCCCTCTGACCTTCTTATTGACGATGAAACACAGAAATTGCATCTTAAATAAATACAAATGGCACAATGCCGACTCTAGTACAAGAAGACCGGCTCTTCTTACTGTCTATGATTTGAACATTTCCTGTGAGACCGGTTTTAGATTCCGATGCATCACTTCAGGTTTACTGTATCCCTTGGACGTTCTTATTGACGACGAAACACAGAAATTGCATCGGAATTAAATAGAAAAGGCAAAATGCCAACTTAAGTACTGAAATCTGTCTCTTCTTACTATCTATGTTTTGAACCATTCCTGTGACACTAGTTATAGATTCCGATGTATCACTTGAGGTTTACTGTATCCCTCTGACCTTCTTATTGACGATGAAACACAGAAAATGCATAGGAATTAAATACAAAATGCAGAATGCCGACTTAAGTATAAGAAAACCGACTCTTCTTACTGTCTATGTTAGAACCATTCCTGTGACAGTAGTTATAGATTACGATGCTTTACTTCAGGTTTACTGTATCCCTCTGCCCTCCTTATTGATGATGAAACACAGAAATAGCATCGGAATTAAATACAAAAGGCACCATGCCGACTTAAGTACAAGAAAACTGACTCTTCTTACTGTCTATGTTTTGATCCATTCCTGTGACACTAGCTATAGATTGCGATGCTTCATTTCAGGTTTACTGTATCCCTCTGACCTTCTTATTGACGACGAAACACAGATATTGCATCGGAATTAAATACAAAAGGCACAATGCCGACTAAATTACAAGAAGACTGGCTCTTCTTACTGTAGAAGTTTTGAACCTTTCCTGTGTGACGGGTTTTGGATTCCGATGCTTCACTTCAAGTTTACTGTATCCCTCTGACCTTCTTATTGACGATGAAACACAGAAATTGCATCGGAATTAAAAACATAAGACACAATGCCAACTTAAGTACAAGAAAACTGACTCTTCTTACTGTCTATGTTTAAACCATTCCTGTGACACTAGTTCTAGATTCCGATACCTCACTTCAGGTATACTGTATCCCTCTGACCTCCGTATTGACGATTAAACACTGAAAATTGATCGGAATTTAATACAAAAGGCACAATGCTGACTCAAGTACAAAAAGACTGGCTCTTCTTACTCTCTATGCTTTGAACCATTCCTATGACACTAGTTATAGATTCCGATGCTTCACTTCAGTTTTTCTGTATCCCTGTGACAATCGTATTGACGATGAAACACAGAAATTGCATCGGAATTAAATACAAAAATCACAATGCCGACTCAAGTACAAGAGGTCTGGCTCTTCTTACTGTCTATGTTTTGAACTTTTGCTATGACACCGGTTTTAGATTCCGATGCTTCACTTCAGGTTTACTGTATTCCTTGGACCTTCTTATTGACGACGAACACAGAAATTGCATCGGAATTAAATAGAAAATGCACAACGCTGACTTAAGTACAAGAAAACTCACACTTATTCCTGCCTATATTTTGAACCAATCCTGTGACACTAGATATAGATTCCGATGCTTCACTTCAGGTTTACTGTATCCAGCTGAGCTTCATATTGACGATGAAACACAGAAATTGCATCTGAATTAAATACAAAAATCACAATGCCGACTTAAGTACAAGAAGACTCACTCTTCCTACTGTCTATGTTTGAACCATTGCTGTGACACTAGTTATAGATTCCAATGCTTCACTTCAGGTTTACTGTGTCCAGCTGACCTTCTTATTGACGATGAAACACAGAAATTGCATCGGAATTTAATACAAATGGCACAATGCTGACTGAAGTACAAGAAGACTAGCTCTTCCTACTGTCTATGTTTTGAACCTTTCCTGTGAGACAGGTTTTAGAATCCGATGCTTCACTTCAGGTTTACTGTATCCCTTGGACCTTCTTATTGACGCCGAAACACAGAAATTGCATCGGAAGTAAATAGAAAAGGCACAATGCCGACTTAAGTTCAAGAAAATTGACTCTTCTTACTGTGTAAGTTTTGAACCATTCCTGTGACACTAGTGATAGATTCCGATGCTTCACTTCAGGTTTATTATATCCCTCTGACCTTCTTATTGGCGATGAAACACAGAAATTGCATCGGAATTACATACAAATGGCACAATGCCGACTCAAGTACAAGAAAACTGACCCTTCTTACTGTCTATGTTTTGAAATATTCCTGTGACACTAGTTATAGATTCCGATACTTCATCTCAGGTTTACTGTATCCCTCTGACCTTCTTATTGACGACGAAACACGTAAATTGCATCGGAATTAAATGCAAAAGGCACAATGCCGACTTAAGTACAAGAAAACAGACTCTTCTTACTGTCTATTGTTTTGAAACGTTCCTGTGACACTAGTTATAGATTCCGATGCCTTGCTTCAGGTTTACTGTATCCCACTAACCTTCTTATTGACGATAAAACACAGAAATTGCATCGGAATTAAATACAAAAGGCACAATTCCGACTCAAGAACAAGAAGACTGGTTCTTCTTACTGCCTATGTTTTGAACTATTCCTGTGACACTAGTTATGGATTCCGATGCTTCACTTCAGGTTTACTGTACCCCTGTGACCTTCTTATTGACGATGAAACACAGAAATTGCATCGGAGTTAAATTCAAATGGCACAATGCGACTTAAGTACAAGAAGACTGACTCTTCCTACTGTCAATGTTTTGGACCATTCCTGTGACACTAGTTATAGATTCCGATGCTTCACTTCAGATCTACTGTATCCCTCTGACCTTCTTATTGACGTTGAAAGACAGAAATTGCATCGGAATTAAATATAAAAGGCACAATGCCGACTCAAGTACAAGAAGACTGGCTCCTCTTACTGTCTATGTTTGAACCATTCCTGTGACACTAGTTATGGATTCCGACGCTTCACTTCAGGTATACTGTATCCCTCTGACCTTCTTATAGACGATGAAACACAGAAATTGCATTGGATTTATATACAAATGGCACAATGCCGTCTTAAGTACAAGAAGACTGACTCATCTTACTGTCTACGTTTTGAACCATTCCTGTGACACTAGTTATAGATTCCGATGCTTCAGTTCAGGTTTACTGTATGCCTCTGACCTTATTGACGATGAAACACAGAAATTGCATCTTAAATAAATACAAAAGGCACAATGCCGACTTAAGTACAAGAAGACTGACTCCTCTTATTGTCTATGGTTTGAACCATTCCTGGGACACTAGTTATTGATTCCGATGCTACACTTTAGGTTTACTGTATCCCTCTGACATTTTTATTGACGATCAAACACAGAAATTTCATCGGAATTAAATACAAAGGCACAATGCCGACTCAAGTACAAGAAGACTGCCTCTTCTTACTGCGTATGTTTTGAACCATTCCTGTGTCACTAGTTATAGATTCCGATGTTTCACTTCAGGTTTACTGTATCCAGCTGACCTTCTTATTGACGATGAAACACAGAAATTGCATCGGAATTATATACAAAAGGCACAATGCCGACTTAAGTACAAGAAAACTGACTCTCCTTACTGTCTATGTTTTGATCCATTCCTGTGACACTAGTTATAGATTGCGATGCTTCATTTCAGGTTTACTGTATCCCTCTGACCTTCTTATTGACGACGAAACACAGTTATTGCATCGGAATTAAATACAAAAGGCACAATGCATTGGCCGACTAAATTACAAGAAGACTGGCTCTTCTTACTGTAGAAGTTTTGAACCTTTCCTGTGTGACGGGTTTTGGATTCCGATGCTTCACATCAGGTTTACTGTATCACTCTGACCTTCTTATTGACGATGAAACACAGAAATTGCATTGGAATTAAATACATAAGACACAATGCCGACTTAAGTGCAAGAAAACTGACTCTTCTTACTGTCTATGTTTAAACCATTTCTGGGACACTAGTTATAGATTCCGATACCTCACTTCAGGTTTACTGTATCCCTCTGACCTCCATATTGACGATCAAACACAGAAAATTGATCGGAATTTAATACAAAATGCACAATGCCGACTCAAGTACAAAAAGACTGGCTCTTCTTACTGTCTATGTTTTGAACCATTCCTATGACACTAGTTATAGTTTCCGATGCTTCACTTCACTTTTTCTGTATCCCTGTGACAATGTTATTGACGATGAATCACAGAAATTGCATCGGAATTAAATGCAAAAATCACAATGCCGACTCAAGTACAAGAGGTCTGGCTCTTCTTACTGTCTATGTTTTGAACTTATGCTGTGACACCGGTTTTAGATTCCGACGCTTCACTTCAAGTTTACTGTATTCCTTGGACCTTCTTATTGACGACGAACACAGAAATTGCATCGGAATTAAATAGAAAATGCGCAACGCCGACTTAAGTACAAGAAAACTCACTCTTATTCCTGTCTATGTTCTGAACCATTCCTGTGACACTAGTTATAGATTCCGATGATTCACTTCAGGTTTACTGTATCCAGCTGAGCTTCATATTGACGATGAAACACAGAAATTGCATCTGAATTAAATACAAAAATCACAATGCCGACTTAAGTACAAGAAGACTGACTCTTCCTACTGTCTATGTTTTGAACCATTGCTGTGAAACTAGTTACAGATTCCGATGCTTCATTTCAGGTTTACTGTATCCCTCTGACCGTCATATTGACGATGAAACACAGAATTTGCATCGGAATTAAATACAAAAGGCACAATGCCGACTCAGGTACAAGAAGTCTGACTCTTCTTACTGTCTATGTTTTGAACCTTTAATGTGAGACCGGTTTAAGATTCCAATGCTTCACTTCAGGTATACTGTATCCCTTGGATTTTCTTATTGACGACGAAACACAGAAATTGCATCGGAATTAAATCGAAAAGGCACAATGCCGACTTAAGTACAAGAAAACAGGCTCTTCTTAATATCTATGTTTTGAACCATTCCTGTGACACTAGTTATAGATTCCGATGCATCACTTCAGGTTTACTGTATCCGTCTGACCTTCTTATTGACGATGAAAGACAGAAAATGCATCGGAATTAAATACAAAAGGCACAATGCCGACATAAGTACTAGAGGACTGACTCTTCTTACTGTCTATGTTTTTAACCATTCCTGTGACACTAGTTATAGATTCCGATGCTTCACTTCAGGTTTACTGTGTCCAGCTGACCTTCTTATTGACGATGAAAAACAGAAATTGCATCGGAATTAAATACAAATGGCTCAATGCCGACTCAAGTACAAGAAGACTGGATCTTCTTACTGTCTATGTTTTGAACCTTTCCTGTGAGACCGGTTTTAGAATCCGATGCTTCACTTCAGGTTTACTGTATCCCTTGGACCTTCTTATTGACGCCGAAAGACAGAAATTGCATTGGAAGTAAATAGAAAAGGCACAATGCCGACTTAGATACAAGAAAATTGACTCTTCTTACTGTCTATGTTTTGAACCATTCCTGTGACACTAGTGATAGATTCCGATGCTTCACTTCAGGTTTATTGTATCCCTCTGACCTTCTTATTGACGATGAAACACAGAAATTGCATCGGAATTACATACAAAAGGCACAATGCCGACTTAAGTACAAGAAAACTGACTCTTCTTACTGTCTATGTTTTAAACCATTCCTGTGACACTAGTTATAGATTCCGATGCTTCACTTCATGTTTACAGTATCCATCTGACCTTCTTATTGACGATGAAACACAGAAATTGCATCGGAATTAAATACAAAAGGCACAATGCCGACCTAAGTACAAGTAAACTGAAACTTCTTACTGTTTATATTTTCAACCATTCCTGTGACAACAGTTATAGATTCCGATGCCTCACTTGAGGTTTACTGTATCCCTCCGACCTTCTTATTGACGATCAGACACAGAAATTGCATCGGAATTAAATACAAAAGGCACAATGAAGACTTAAGTACAAGAAAACTGACCCTTCTTACTGTCTATGTTTTGAAATATTCCTGTGACACTAGTTATAGATTCCGATACTTCACTTGAGGTTTACCGTATCCGTCTGACCTTCTTATTGACGACGAAACACGTAAATTGCATCGGAATTAAATGCAAAATGCACAATGCCGACTTTAGTAGAAGGAGACTGACTCTTCTTACTGTCTATGTTTGAACCTTTCCTGTGACACTAGTTATAGATACCGATGGTTCACTTCAGGTTTTCTGTATCCCTCTGGCCTCCTTATTAACGATGAAACACAGAAATTGCATTGGAATTAAATACAAAAGGCACAATGCCGACTTAAGTACAAGAAAACAGACTCTTCTCACTGTCTATGTTTTGAACCGTTCCTGTGGCACTAGTTATAGATTCCGATGCTTTACTTCAGGTTTTCTGTATCCCACTAACCATCTTATTGACGATAAAACACAGAAATTGCATCGGAATTAAATACAAAAGGCACAATGCCGACTCCAGTACAAGAAGACTGGCTCTTCTTACTGTCTATGTTTTGAACCTATCCTGTGAGACCGGTTTTAGATTCCAATGCTTCACTTCATTTTTACCGTTTCCCTTGGACCTTCTTATTGACGCCGAAACACAGAAATTGCATCGGGATTAAATAGAATAGGCACAATGCCGACTTAAGTACAAGAAAACTGACTCTTCTTACTGTCTATGTTCTGAACCATTCCTGTGACACAAGTTATAGATTCCGATGCTTCACTTCAGGTTTACTGTATCCCTCTGACCTTCTTATTGACGATGAAACACAGAAATTTCATCGGAATTAGATACAAAAGGCACAAAGCCGACTCAAGTACAAGAAGACTGCCTCTTCTTACTGCATATGCTTTGAACCATTCCTGTGACACTAGTTATAGATTCCGACGCCACACTTCCGGTTTACTGTATCCAGCTGACCTTCTTATTGACGATGAAACACAGAAATTGTATCGGAATTATATACAAAAGGCACAATGCCGACTTAGGTACAAGAAGACTGACTCTTCTTACTGTCTACGTTTTGAACCATTCCTGTGACACTAGTTATAGATTCCGATGCTTCACTTCAAGTTTACTGTATCCCTTGGACCTTCTTACTGACGACGAATCACAGAAATTCCATCGGAATTAAATACAAAAGGCACAATGACGACTTAAGTACAAGACAACTGACTCTTCTTCCTGTCTATGATTAGAACAATTCCTGTGACACTAGTTATAGATTCCGATGCTTCACTTCAGGTTTAATGTATCCAGCTGACCTTATTGGCGATGAAACACCGAAATTGCATCGGAATTAAATACAAAAGGCACAATGGCGACCCAAGGACAAGAAGTCTGCCTCTTCTTACTGTCTATGATTTGGTCCTTTCCTGTGACACTAGCTATAGATTGCGATGCTTCAATTCAGGTTTACTGTATCCCTCTGACCTTCTTATTGACGAGGAAACACAGATATTGCATCGCAATTAAATACAAAAGGTACAATGCCGAGTAAATTACAAGAAGACTGGCTCTTCTTACTGTAGAAGTTTTGAACCTTTCCTGTGTGACGGGTTTTAGATTCCGATGCTTCACTACTGGTTTACTGTATCCCTCTGACCTTCTTATTGACGATGAATAACAGTAATTGCATCGAAATTAAATACATAAGACACAATGCCGACTTAAGTACAAGAAAACTGACTCTTCTTACTGTCTATGTTTTTGAACCATTGCTGTGACACTAGTTATAGATTCCGATGCTTCACTTCAGGTTTACTGTATCCCTCTGACCGTCGTATTGACGATGAATCACAGAAATTGCATCGGAATTAAATACAAAAGGCACAATGCCGACTCAGGTACAAGAAGTCTGGCTCTTCCTACTGTCTATGTTTTGAACCTCTCCGGTGAGGCCGGTTTTAGATTCCGATGCTTCACTTCACGTTTACTGTATTCCTTGGACCTTCTTATTGACGCCGAACACAGAAATTGCATCGGAATTAAATAGAAAATGCACAACGCCGACTTAAGTACAAGAAAACTCACTCTTTTTCCTGTCTATGATTTGAACCATTCCTGTGACACTAGTTATAGATTACGATGCTTCACTTCAGGTTTACTGTATCCAGCTGACCTTCTTATTGACGATGAAACACAGAAATTGCATCGGAATTAAATACAACAATCACAATTCCGACTTAAGTACAAGAAGACTGACTCTTCCTACTGTCTATGTTTTGAACCATTGCTGTGACACTAGTTATAGATTCCGATGCTTCACTTCAGGTTTACTGTATCCCTCTGACCGTCGTATTGACGATGAAGCACAGAAATTGCATCGGAATTAAATACAAAAGGCACAATGCCGACTCAGGTACAAGAAGTCTGGCTCTTCCTACTGTCTATGTTTTGAACCTCTCCTGTGAGGCCGGTTTTAGATTCCGATGCTTCACTTCAGGTTTACTGTATCCCTTGGACCTTCTTACTGTCGTCGAACCACAGAAATTGCATCGGAATTAAATAGAAAAGGAACAATGCCCACTTAAGTACAAGAAAAAAGACTCGTCTTAATATGTATGTTTTGAACCATTCCTGTGACTCTAGTTATAGATTCCGATGCTTCACTTCAGGTTTACTGTATCCAGCTGACCTTCTTATTGACGATGAAACACAGAAATTGCATCGGAATTAAATACAAAAGGCACAATGCCGACTCAAGTACAAGAAGACTGACTCTTCTTACTGTCTAAGCTTTGAACCATTCCTGTGACTCTAGTTTTAGATTGCGATGCTTCACTTTAGGTTTACTGTATCTCTCTCACCTCCTTATTGACGATGAAACACAGAAATTGCGTCTTAACTAAATACAAAATGCACGATGCAGACTTAAGTACAAGAAGACTGACTTTTCTTACTGTCTATGTTTTGAACCATTCCTGTGACACTAGTTATAGATTCCGATAATTCACTTTAGGTTTACTGTATCCCTCGTACCTTCTTATTGACGATCAAACACAGAAATTTCATCGGAATAAAATACAAAAGGCACAATGCCGACTCAAGAACAAGAAGACTGGTTCTTCTTACTGCCTATGTTTTGAACCATTCCTGTGACACTAGTTATGGATTCCGATGCTTCACTTCAGGTTTACTGTATCCCTGTGACATTCTTATTGACGATGAAACACAGAAAGAGCTTCGGAATCATATACAGATGGCACAATGCCGACTTAAGTACATGAAAAGCTGACTCTTCTTACTGTCTATGATTTGAAACTTCCTGTGTCACTAGTTATAGTTTCCGATGCTTCACATTAGGTTTACTGTATCCCTCTGACCTTCTTGTTGACGATGAAACACAGAAATTGCATCGGAGTTAAATACAAAAGGCACAATGCCGACTAAAGTACAAGAAGACTGACTCTTCCTACTGTCAATGTTTTGAACCATTCCTGTGACACTAGTTATAGATTCCGATGCTTCACTTCCGGTTTACTGTATCCCTCTGACCTTCTTATTGACGATGAAACACAGAAATTGCATCGGAATTAAATATAAAAGGCACAATGCCGACTCAAGTACAAGAAGACCGGCTCCTCTTACTGTCTATGTTTGAACCATTCCTGTGACACTAGTTATGGATTCCGACGCTTCACTTCAGGTATACTGTATAACTCTGACCTTCTTATAGACGATGAAACACAGAAATTGCATTGGATTTATATACAAATGGCACAACGCCGTCTTAAGTACAAGAAGACTGACTCGTCTTACTGTCTACGTTTTGAACCATTCCTGTGACACTAGTTATAGATTCCGATGCTTCAGTTCAGGTTTACTGTATCCCTCTGACCTTCTTATTGACGATGAAACACAGAAATTGCATCTTAAATAAATACAAAAGGCACAATGCCGACTTAAGTACAAGAAGACTGACTCCTCTTATTGTCTATGTTTTAAACCATTCCTGTGACACTAGTTATAGATTACGATGCTACACTTCAAGTTAACTGTATCCCTCTGACATTCTTATTGACGATCAAACACAGAAATTTCATCGGAATTAAATACAAAGGCACAATGCCGACTCAAGTACAAGAAGACTGACTCTTCCTACTGTCTATGTTTTGAACCATTGCTGTGACTCTAGGTATAGATTCCGATGCTTCACTTCAGGTTTACTGTATCCCTCTGACCGTCTTATTGACGATGAAACACAGAATTTGCATCGGAATTAAATACAAAAGGCACAATGCCGACTTAAGTACAAGAAAACAGGCTCTTCTTAATATCTATGTTTTGAACCATTCCTGTGACACTAGTTATAGATTCCGATGCATCACTTCAGGTGTACTGTATCCGTCTGACCTTGTTATTGACGATGAAAGACAAAAAATGCATCGGAATTAAATACAAAAGGCACAATGCCGACTCAGGTACATGACGTCTGGCTCTTCCTACTGTCTATGTTTTGAACCTCTCCTGTGAGGCCGGTTTTAGATTCCGATGCTTCACTTCAGGTTTACTGTATCCCTTGGACATTCTTATTGTCGTCGAACCACAGAAATTGCATCGGAATTAAATAGAAAAGTAACAATGCCCACTTAAGTACAAGAAGAAAGACTCTTCTTAATATCTATGTTTTGAACCATTCCTGTGACTCTAGTTATAGATTCCGATGCTTCACTTCAGGTTTACTGTATCCAGCTGACCTTCTTATTGACGATGAAACACAGAAATTGCATCGGAATTAAATACAAAAGGCACAATGCCGACTTAAGTACTAGAAGACTGACTCTTCTTACTGTCTAAGTTTTGAACCATTCCTGTGACTCTAGTTTTAGATTGCGATGCTTCACTTTAGGTTTACTGTATCTCTCTCACCTCCTTATTGACGATGAAACACAGAAATTGCATCTTAACTAAATACAAAATGCACGATGCAGACTTAAGTACAAGAAGACTGACTTTTCTTACTGTCTATGTTTTGAACCATTCCTGTGACACTATTTATAGATTCCGATGCTTCACTTTAGGTTTACTGTATCCCTCTGACCTTCTGATTGACGATCAAACACAGAAATTTCATCGGAATAAAATGCAAAAGGCACAATGCCGACTCATGAGCAAGAAGACTGGTTCTTCTTACTGCCTATGTTTTGAACCATTCCTGTGACACTAGTAATGGATTCCGATGCTTCACTTCAGGTTTACTGTATCCCTGTGACCTTCTTACTGACGATGAAACACAGAAATAGCTTCGGAATCATATACAGATGGCACAATGCCGACTTAAGTACATGAAAAACTGACTCTTCTTACTGTCTATGATTTGAAAACTTCCTGTGTCACTAGTTATAGTTTCCGATGCTTCACTTCAGGTTTACTGTATCCCTCTGCCCTTCTTATTGACGATGAAACACAGAAATTGCATCGGAATGAAATATAAAAGGCACAATGCCAACTCAAGTGCAAGAAGACCGTCTCCTCTTACTGTCTATGTTTGAACCATTCCTGTGACACTAATTATGGATTCCGACGCTTCACTTCAGGTATACTGTATCCCTCTGACTTTCTTATAGACGATGAAACACAGAAATTGCATTGGATTTATATACAAATGGCACAATGCCGTCTTAAGTACAAGAAGACTGACTCGTCTTACTGTCTACGTTTTGAACCATTCCTGTGACACTAGTTATAGATTCCGATGCTTCAGTTCAGGTTTACTGTATCCCTCTGACCTTCTTATTGACGATGAAACACAGAAATTGCATCTTAAATAAATACAAAAGGCACAATGCCGACTTAAGTTCAAGAAGACTGACTCCTGTTATAGTCTATGTTTTGAACCATTCCTGTGACACTAGTTATAGATTCCGATGCTACACTTCAGGTTTACTGTATCCCTCTGACATTCTTATTGACGATCAAACACAGAAATTTCATGGGAATTAAATACAAAGGCACAATGCCGACTCAAGTACAAGAAGACTGCCTCTTCTTACTGCGTATGCTTTGAACCATTCCTGTGACACTAGTTATAGATTCCGATGCTTCACTTCAGGTTTACTGTATCCAGCTGACCTTCTTATTGACGATGAAACACAGAAATTGCATCGGAATTAAATGCAAAAATCACAATGCCGACTTAAGTACAAGAAGACTGACTCTTCCTACTGTCTATGTTTTGAACCATTGCTGTGACACTAGTTATAGATTCCGATGCTTCACTTCAGGTTTACTGTATCCAGCTGAGCTTCATATTGACGATGAAACACAGAAATTGCATCTGAATTAAATACAAAAATCACAATGCCGTCATAAGTACAAGAAGACTGACTCTTCCAACTGTCTATGTTTTGAACCATTGCTGTGACACTAGTTACAGATTCCGATGCTTCACTTCAGGTTTACTGTAACCCTCTGACCGTCTTATTGACGATGAAACACAGAATTTGCATCGGAATTAAATACAAAAGGCACAAAGCCGACTCAGGTACAAGAAGTCTGGCTCTTCTTACTGTCTATGTTTTGAACCTTTCCTGCGAAACCGGTTTAAGATTCCGATGCTTCACTTCAGGTATACTGTATCCCTTGGATTTTCTTACTGACGACGAAACACAGAAATTGCATCGGAATTAAATCGAAAAGGCACAATGCCGACTTAAGTACAAGAAAACAGGCTCTTCTTAATATCTATGTTTGAACCATTCCTGTGACACTAGTTAGAGATTTCGATGCTTCACTTCAGGTTTACTGTGTCCAGCTGACCTTCTTATTGACGATGAAACACAGAAATTGCATCGGAATTAAATACAAATGGGAGAATGCCGACTCAAGTACAAGAAGAATGCCTCTTCTTACTGTCTATGTTTTGAACCTTTGTTGTGAGACCGGTTTTAGAATCCGATGCTTCACTTCAGGTTTACTGTATCCCTTGGACCTTCTTGTTGTAGCCGAAACACAGAAATTGCATCGGAAGTAAATAGAAAAGGCACAATGCCGACTTAAGTACAAGAAAATTGACTCTTCTTACTGTCTATGTTTTGAACCATTCCTGTGAAACTAGTGATAGATTCCGATGCTTCACTTCAGGTTTATTGTATCCCTCTGACCCTCTTATTGACGATGAAACACAGAAATTGCATCGGAGTTACATACAAAAGGCACAATGCCGACTAAAGTACAAGAAAACTGACTCTTCCTACTGTCTATGTTTTGAAATATTACTGTGACACTAGTTGCAGATTCCGATACTTCACTTCAGGCTTACTGTATCCCTCTGACATTCTTATTGACGACGAAACACGTAAATTACATGGGAATTAAATACAAAAGGCACAATGCCGAATTAAGTACAAAAAGACTGACTCTTCTTACTCTCTATGATTTGAACCATTCCTGTGACACTAGTTATTGATTCCGATGCTTCAATTCAGGTTTACTGTATCCCTCTGAGGTTCTTATTGACGATGAAACACAGAAATTGCATCGGTATTATATACAAAAGCCACAATGCCGACTTAAGTACAAGAAGACTGACTATTCTTACCGTCTATGTTTTGAACCATTCCTGCGACACTAGTTATAGATTCCGATGTTTCACTTCAGGTTTACTGTATGCCGCTGACCGTCGTACTGACGATGAAACACAGAAATTGCATCCGAATTAAATACAAATGGCACAATGCCGACTCAAGTACAAGAATGCTGGCTTTTCTTACTGTCTATGTTTTGAACCATTCCTGTGAGACCGGTTTTAGATTCCGATGCTTCACTTCAGCTTTACTGTATCCCTTGCACCTTGCTATTGACGACGAAACACAGAAATTGCATCGGAATTAAATAGAAAAGGCACAATGCCGACTTAAGTAAAAGAAAACAGACTCTTCTTAATATCTATGCTTTGAACCATTCCTGTGACACTAGTTATGGATTTGGATGCACCACTTTAGGTTTACTATATCCCTCTGACCCTCATATTGACGATGAACCACAGAAAATGCATTGGAATTAAATGCAAAAGGCACAATGCCGACTTAAGTACTAGAAGACTGACTCTTCTTACTGCCTATGTTTTGAACCATTCCTGTGACACTAGTTATAGATTCCGATGCTTCACTTCAGGTTTACTGTATCCCTCTGACCTTCTTATTGACGATGAAACACGTAAATTGCATCGGAATTAAATACAAAAGGCACAATGCCGTCTTAAGTACAAGAAGACTGATTTTTTTTACTGTCTATGATTTGAACCATTCCTGTGACACTAGTTATAGATTCCGATGCTTCACTTCAGGTTTACTGTATCCCTCTGACCTTCGTATTGACGATGAAACACAGAAATTGCATCGGAATTAAATACAAAAGGCACAATGCCGACTTAAGTACAAGAAAACTGACTCTTCTTACTCTCTATGTTGTGAACCATTCCTGTGACACTAGTTATAGATTGCGATGCTTCACTTCAGGTTTACTGTATCCCTCTGAACTTCTTATTGCCGATGAAACACAGAATTTGCATCGGAATTAAATACAAAAGGTACAATGCCGACTTAAGTACAGGAAAACTGACTCTTCTTACTGTCTATGTATTGAACCATTCCTGAGACACTAGTTATTGATTCTGATGCTTCACTTCAGGTTACTGTATCCCTCTGAGCTTCATATTGACGATGAAACACAGATATTGCATCGGTATTATATACAAAAGGCACAATGCCGACATAAGTACAAGAAGACTGACTCTTCTTACTGTTTATGTTTAGAACCATTCCTGTGACACTAGTTATAGATTCCGATATCTCACTTCAGGTTTACTGTATCCTTCTGACCGTCGTACTGACGATGAAACACAGAAATTGCATCGGAATTAAATAGAAAAGGCACAATGCCAACTCATGTACAAGATGACTGGCTCTTCTTACTGCCTATGTTTTGAACCTTTCCTCTGAGACCGGTTTTAGATTCCGATGCTTCACTTCAGGTTTACTGTATCCCTTGGACCTTCTTATTGACGCCGAAACACAGAAATTGCATCGGAGTTAAATACAAAATGCACAATGGCGACTAAGTACAAGAAAACTGACTCTTCTTACTGTTTAAGTTTTGAACCATTCCTGGGACACTAGTTATGAATTCCGATGCTTCACTTCAGGTTTACTGTATCCCTCTGACCTTCTTATTGACGATGAAACACAGAACTTGCATCGGAACTACATACAAAAATCACAATGCCGACTTAAGTACATGAAAACTGACTCTTCTCACTGTCTATGTTTTGAACCATTCCTGTGACACTAGTTATAGATTAAGATGCATCACTTCAGGTTTACTGTATCCCACTGACCTTCTTATTGACAACGAAACACAGAAATTGCATCGGAATTAAATACAAAAGGCACAATGCCGACATAAGTACAAGGGAACTGACTCCTCTTACTGTCTATGTTTTGAACCATTCCTGTGACACTAGTAATAGATTCCGATGCTTCACTTCAGGTTTACTGTATCCCTCTGAGCTTCTTATTGACGATGAAACACAGAAATTGCATTGGTATTATATACAAAAGGCGCAATGAAGACTGACTCTTCTTACTGTCTATGTTTTGAACCATTCCTGTGACACTAGTTATAGATTCCGATGCTTCACTTCAGGTTTATTGTATCCCTCTGACCGTCGTACTGACGATGAAACAAAGAAATTGCATCGGAATTAAATACAAGTGGCACAATGCCGACTCAAGTACAAGAAGACTGGCTCTTCTTACTGTCTATGTTTTGAACCTCTTCTGTGAGACCGGTTTTAGATTCCGATGCTTCACTTCAGGTTTACTGTATCCCTTGGACCTTGTTATTGACGATGAAACACAGAAATTGCATCGGAATTAAATAGAAAAGGCACAATGCGGAATTAAGTACAAGAAAACAGACTCTTCTAAATATCTATGTTTTGAACCATTCTTGTGACACTAGTTATAGATTCCGATGCTTCACTTCAGGTTTACTGTATCCCTCTGAAACTCTTATTGACGATGAAACACAGAAAATGCATCGGAATTAAATACAAAAGGCACAATGACGACTTAAGTACTAGAAGACTGACTCTTCTTACTGCCTATGCTTTGAACCATTCCTGTGACACTAGTAATAGATTCCGATGCTTCACTTCAGGTTTACTGTATCCCTCTGACCTTCTTAATGACGATGAAACACGTAAATTGCATCGGAATTAAATAAAAAAGGCACAATGCCGTCTTAAGTACAAGAAGACTGACATTTCTTCCTGTCTATGTTTTGAAACATTCTTGTGACACTAGTTATAGATTCCGATGCTTCACTTCAGGTTTACTGTTTCCCTCTGACCTTCGTATTGACGATGAAACACAGAAATTGCATCGGAATTAAATACAAAAGGCACAATGCCGACTTAAGTACAAAAAAACTGACTCTTCTTACTGTCTATGTTTTGAACCATTCCTGTGACACTAGTTATTGATTCCGATGCTTCACTTCAGGTTACTCTATCCCTCTGAGCTTCTTATTGACGATGAAACACAGAAATTGCATCGGTATTATATACAAAAGGCACAATGCCGTCATAAAAGCAAGAAGACGGACTCTTCTTAACGTCTATGTTTTGAACCATTCCTGTGACACTAGTTATAGATTCCTATACCTCACTTCAGGTTTACTGTATCCCTCTGACCGTCGTACTGACGATGAAACACTGAAATTGCATCTGAATTAAATAGAAAAGGCACAATGCCGACTTAAGTACAAGAAAACATACTCTTCTTAATATCTATGTTTTGAACCATTCCTGTGACACTAGTTATGGAGTCCGATGCATCAGTTCAGGTTTACTGCATCCCTCTGAAATTCTTATTGACGATGAAACACAGAAAATGCATCGGAATTAAATACAAGAGGCACAATGCTGACTTAAGTACAAGAAGACTGACTCTTCTTACCGTCTATGTTTTGAACCATTCCTGTGACACTAGTTATAGATTCCGATGCTTCACTTCAGGTTTACTGTATCCCTCTGACCATCGTACTGACGATGAAACACAGAAATTGCATCCGAAATAAATACAAATGGCGCAATGCCGACTCAAGTACAACGAGACTGGCTCTTCTTACTGTCTATACTTTGAACCTTTCCTCTGAGACCGGTTTTAAATTCCGATGCTTCATTTCAGGTTTACTGTATCCCTTGGACCTTGCTATTGACGACGAAACACAGATATTGCATCGGAATTACATAGAAAAGGCACAATGCCGACTTAAGTACAAGATAACAGGCTCTTCTTAATATCTATGTTTTAAACCATTCCTGTGGCACTAGTTATGGATTCCGATGCATCACTTCAGGTTTACTGTATCTCTCTACCCTCTTATTGACGATGAAACACAGAAAATGCATCGGAATTAAATACAAAAGGCACAATGCTGACTTAAGTACTAGAAAACTGAGTCTTCTTACTGCCTATGTTTTGAACCATTCCTGTGACAGTAGTTATAGATTCCGATGCTTCACTTCAGGTTTACTGTATCCCTCTGACCTTCGTATTGACGATGAAACACAGAAATAGCATCGGAGTTAAATACAAAAGGCACAATGCCGACTTAAGTACAAGAAAACTGACTCTTCTTACTCTCTATGCTTTGAACCATTCCTGTGACACTAGTTATAGATTGCGATGCTTCACTTCAGGTTTACTGTATCCCTCTGACCTTCTTATTGACGATGAAACACAGAAATTGCATCGGAATTAAATACAAAAGGCACAATGCCGACTTAAGTACAGGAAAACTGACTCTTCTTAATGTCTATGTTTTGAACCATTCCTGAGACACTAGTTATTGATTCTGATGCTTCACTTCAGGTTACTGTATCCCTCTGAGCTTCATATTGACGATGAAACACAGATATTGCATCGGTATTATATACAAAAGGCACAATGCCGACATAAGTACAAGAAGACTGACTCTTCTTACTGTTTATGTTTAGAACCATTCCTGTGACACTAGTTATAAATTCCGATATCTCACTTCAGGTTTACTGTATCCTTCTGACCGTCGTACTGACGATGAAACACAGAAATTGCATCGGAATTAAATACAAAAGGCACAATGCCAACTCATGTACAAGATGACTGGCTCTTCTTACTGCCTATGTTTTGAACCTTTCCTCTGAGACCGGTTTTAGATTCCGATGCTTCACTTCAGGTTTACTGTATCCCTTGGACCTTCTTATTGACGCCGAAACACAGAAATTGCATCGGAGTTAAATACAAAATGCACAATGCCGACCCAAGTACAAGAAAACTGACTCTTCTTACTGTTTAAGTTTTGAACCATTCCTGGGACACTAGTTATGAATTCCGATGCTTCACTTCAGGTTTACTGTATCCCTCTGACCTTCTTATTGACGATGAAACACAGAAATTGCATCGGAACTACATACAAAAATCACAATGCCGACTTAAGTACATGAAAACTGACTCTTCTCACTGTCTATGTTTTGAACCATTCCTGTGACACTAGTTATAGATTCCGATGCATCACTTCAGGTTTACTGTATCCCTCTGACCTTCTTATTGACAATGAAACACAGAAATTGCATCGGAATTAAATACAAAAGGCACAATGCCGACATAAGTACAAGAGAACTGACTCCTCTTACTGTCTATGTTTTGAACCATTCCTGTGACACTAGTAATAGATTCCGATGCTTCACTTCAGGTTTACTGTATCCCTCTGAGCTTCTTATTGACGATGAAACACAGAAATTGCATTGGTATTATATACAAAAGGCGCAATGAAGACTGACTCTTCTTACTGTCTATGTTTTGAACCATTCCTGTGACACTAGTTATAGATTCCGATGCTTCACTTCAGGTTTATTGTATCCCTCTGACCGTCGTACTGACGATGAAACAAAGAAATTGCATCGGAATTAAATACAAGTGGCACAATGCCGACTCAAGTACAAGAAGACTGGCTCTTCTTACTGTCTATGTTTTGAACCTTTCCTGTGAGACCGGTTTTAGATTCCGATGCTTCACTTCAGGTTTACTGTATCCCTTGGACCTTGTTATTGACGATGAAACACAGAAATTGCATCGGAATTAAATAGAAAAGGCACAATGCCGAATTAAGTACAAGAAAACAGACTCTTCTAAATATCTATGTTTTGAACCATTCTTGTGACACTAGTTATAGATTCCCATGCTTCACTTCAGGTTTACTGTATCCCTCTGAAACTCTTATTGACGATGAAACACAGAAAATGCATCGGAATTAAATACAAAAGGCACAATGACGACTTAAGTACTAGAAGACTGACTCTTCCTACTGCCTATGCTTTGAACCATTCCTGTGACACTAGTAATAGATTCCGATGCTTCACTTCAGGTTTACTGTATCCCTCTGACCTTCTTAATGACGATGAAACACGTAAATTGCATCGGAATTAAATAAAAAAGGCACAATGCCGTCTTAAGTACAAGAAGACTGACATTTCTTCCTGTCTATGTTTTGAAACATTCCTGTGACACTAGTTATAGATTCCGATGCTTCACTTCAGGTTTACTGTTTCCCTCTGACCTTCGTATTGACGATGAAACACA
Organism: Schistocerca piceifrons; assembly: GCF_021461385.2. Lineage (NCBI taxonomy): Eukaryota > Metazoa > Arthropoda > Insecta > Orthoptera > Acrididae > Schistocerca > Schistocerca piceifrons. Next base: position 39,098 of record NW_025727937.1, read on the forward strand.
GAAATTGCATCGGAATTAAATACAAAAGGCACAATGCCGACTTAAGTACAAAAAAACTGACTCTTCTTACTGTCTATGTTTTGAACCATTCCTGTGACACTAGTTATTGATTCCGATGCTTCACTTCAGTTACTGTATCCCTCTGAGCTTCTTATTGACGATGAAACACAGAAATTGCATCGGTATTATATACAAAAGGCACAATGCCGTCATAAGTACAAGAAGACTGACTCTTCTTAACGTCTATGTTTTGAACCATTCCTGTGACACTAGTTATAGATTCCGATACCTCACTTCAGGTTTACTGTATCCCTCTGACCGTCGTACTAACGATGAAACACTGAAATTGCATCTGAATTAAATAGAAAAGGCACAATGCCGTCTTAAGTACAAGAAAACATACTCTTCTTAATATCTATGTTTTGAACCATTCCTGTGACACTAGTTATGGATTCCGATGCATCACTTCAGGTTTACTGCATCCCTCTGAAACTCTTATTGACGATGAAACACAGAAAATGCATCGGAATTAAATACAAGAGGCACAATGCCGACTTAAGTACAAGAAGACTGACTCTTCTTACCATCTATGTTTTGAAGCATTCCTGTGACACTAGTTATAGATTCCGATGCTTCACTTCAGGTTTACTGTATCCCTCTGACCATCGTACTGACGATGAAACACAGAAATTGCATCCGAAATAAATACAAATGGCGCAATGCCGACTCAAGTACAACGAGACTGGCTCTTCTTACTGTCTATACTTTGAACCTTTCCTGTGAGACCGGTTTTAGATTCCGATGCTTCTTTTCAGGTTTACTGTATCCCTTGGACCTTCCTATTGACGACGAAACACAGATATTGCATCGGAATTACATAGAAAAGGCACAATGCCGACTTAAGTACAAGATAACAGGCTCTTCTTAATATCTATCTTTTAAACCATTCCTGTGGCACTAGTTATGGATTCCGATGCATCACTTCAGGTTTACTGTATCTCTCTACCCTCTTATTGACGATGAAACACAGAAAATGCATCGGAATTAAATACAAAAGGCACAATGCTGACTTAAGTACTAGAAAACCGAGTCTTCTTACTGCCTATGTTTTGAACCATTCTTGTGACAGTAGTTATAGATTCCGATGCTTCACTTCAGGTTTACTGTATCCCTCTGACCTTCGTATTGACGATGAAACACAGAAATAGCATCGGAGTTAAATACAAAAGGCACAATGCCGACTTAAGTACAAGAAAACTGACTCTTCTTACTCTCTATGCTTTGAACCATTCCTGTGACACTAGTTATAGATTGCGATGCTTCACTTCAGGTTTACTGTATCCCTCTGACCTTCTTATTGACGATGAAACACAGAAATTGCATCGGAACTAAATACAAAAGGCACAATGCCGACTTAAGTACAAGATAACTGACTCTTCTTACTGTCTATGATTTGAACCATTCGTGTGACACTAGTTGTAGATTCCGATGCCTCACTTCAAGTTTAGTGTATCCATCTGAGCTTCTTATTGACGATGAAACACCGAAATTGCATTGGTATTATATATAAAAGGCTCAATGAAGACTTAAGTACAAGAAGACTGACTCTTCTTACTGTCTATGTTTTGAACCATTCCTGTGACACTAGTTATAGATTCCGATACCTCACTTCAGGTTTACTGTATCCCTCTGACCGTCGTACTGACGATGAAACACAGAAATTGCATCGGAATTAAATACAAAATGCACAATGCCAACTCATGTACAAGATGACTGGCTCTTCTTACTGCCTATGTTTTGAACCTTTCCTCTGAGACCGGTTTTAGATTCCGATGCTTCACTTCAGGTTTACTGTATCCCTTGGACCTTATTATTGACGCCGAAACACAGAAATTGCATCGGAGTTAAATACAAAATGCACAATGCCGACCTAAGTACAAGAAAACAGACTCTTCTTACTGTTTAAGTTTTGAACCATTCCTGGGACACTAGTTATGAATTCCGATGCTTCACTTCAGGCTTACTGTATCCCTCTGACCCTCTTATTGACGATGAAACACAGAAATTGCATCGGAACTACATACAAAAGGCACAATGCCGACTTAAGTACAAGAAAACTGACTCTTCTCACCGTCTATGTTTTGAACAATTCCTGTGACACTAGTTATAGATTCCGATGCATCACTTCAGGTTTACTGTATCCCTCTGACCTTCTTATTGACAATGAAACACAGAAATTGCATCGGAATTAAATACGAAAGGCACAATGCCGACATAAGTACAAGAGAACTGACCCCTTTTACTGTCTATGCTTTGAACCATTCCTGTGACACTAGTTATAGATTCCGATGCTTCACTTCAGGTTTACTGTATCCCTTTGAGCTTCTTATTGACGATGAAACACAGAAATTGCATTGGTATTATATACAAAAGGCGCAATGAAGACTTAAGTACGAGAAGACTGACTCTTATTACTGTCTATGTTTTGACCCATTCCTGTGACTCTAGTTATAGATTCCGATGCTTCACTTCAGGTTTATTGCATCCCTCTGACCGTCGTACTTACGATGAAACACAGAAATTGCATCGGAATTAAATACAAGTGGCACAATGCTGACTCAAGTACAAGAAGACTGGCTCTTCTTACTGTCTATGTTTTGAACCTTTCCTGTGAGACCGGTTTTAGATTCCGATGCTTCACTTCAGGTTTACTGTATCCCTTGGACCTTGTTATTGACGATGAAACACAGAAATTGCATCGGAATTAAATACAAAAGGCACAATGCCGACTTAAGTACAAGAAAACAGAATCTTCTTAATATCTATGTTTTAAACCATTCCTGTGACACTAGTTATTGATTCCGATGCTTCACTTCAGGTTACTGTATCCCTCTGAGCTTCTTATTGACGATGAAACACAGAAATTGCATCGCTATTGTATACAAAATGCACAATGCCGACATAAGTACAAGAAGACTGACTCTTCTTACCGTCTATGTTTTGAACCATTCCTGTGACACTAGTTATAGATTCCGATACCTCACTCCAGGTTTACTGTATCCCTCTGACCTTCGTATTGACGATGAAACACAGAAATCGCATCGGAGTTAAATACAAAAGGCACAATGCCGACTTAAGTACAAGAAAACTGACTCTTCTTACTGTCTATGTTTTGAAACATTCCTGTGACACTAGTTATTGATTCCGATGCTTCACTTCAGGTTACTCTATCCCTCTGAGCTTCATATTGACGATGAAACACAGAAATTGCATCGGTATTATATACAAAAGGCACAATGCCGACATAAGTACAAGAAGACTGACTCTTCTTACCGTCTATGTTTAGAACCATTCCTGTGACACTAGTTATAGATTCCGATACCTCACTTCAGGTTTACTGTATCCCTCTGACCGTCGTACTGACGATGAAACACAGAAATTGCATCGGAATTAAATACGAAAGGCACAATGCCAACTCATGTACAAGATGACTGGCTCTTCTTACTGCCTATGTTTTGAACCTTTCCTCTGAGACCGGTTTTAGATTCCGATGCTTCACTTCAGGTTTACTGTATCCCTTGGACCTTCTTATTGACACCGAAACACAGATATTGCATCGGAGTTAAATACAAATTGCACAATGCCGACCTAAGTACAAGAAAACTGATTCTTCATTCTGTTTAAGTTTTGAACCATTCCTGGGACACTAGTTATAGATTCCGATGCTTCACTTCAGGTTTACTGTATCCCTCTGAGCTTCTTATTGACGATGAAACACAGAAATTGCATAGGTATTATATACAAATGGCACAATGCCGACTTAAGTACAAGAAGACTGACTCTTCTTACTGTCTATGTTTTGAACCTTTCCTGTGACACTAGTTATAGATTCCGATACTTCTCTTCGGGTTTACTGTATCCCTCTGACCGTCGTACTGACGATGAAACACAGAAATTGCATCGGAATTAAGTACAAATGGCACAATGCCGACTCAAGTACAAGAAGACTGGCTCTATGTTTTGAACCTTTCCTGTGAGACCGGTTTTAGATTCCGATGCTTCACTTCAGATTTACTGTATCCCTTGGACCTTCTTATTGACGATGAAACACAATAATTCCATCGGAATTAAATAGAAAAGGCACAATGCCGACTTAAGTACAAGAAGACTGACTCTTCTTACCGTCAATGTTTTGAACCATTCCTGTGACACTAGTTATAGATTCCGATACCTCACCTCAGATTTACTCTATCCCTCTGACCGTCGTATAGACGATGAAACACAGAAATTGCGTCGGAATTAAATACAAAAGGCACAATGCCGACTCAAGTACAAGAAGACTGGCTATACTTCGTGTCTATGTTTTGAACCAATCCTGTGACACTAGTTATAGATTCCGATGCTTCACTTCAGGTTTACTGTATCCAGCTGACTTTCTTATCGACGATTTAACACAGAAATTGCATCGGAATTAAACAAAAAAGGCACAATGCCGACTCTTGTAGAAGAAGACTAGCTCTTCTTCTGCTTAAGTTTTGAACCTCTCCTCTGAGACTGGTTTTAGATTACGATGCTACACTTCAGGTACTGTATCCCTTGGACCATCTTATTGACGCCGAAACACAGAAATTGCATCGGACTTAAATAGAAAAGGCACAATGCCGGCTTAAGTACAAGAAAATTGACTCTTCTTACTGTCTATGTTTTGAACCATTCCTGTGACACTACTTATAGATCCCGATGCTTCACTTCAGGTTTACTGTTTCCCTCTGACCTTCTAATTGACAATCAAACACAGAAATTGCATCTGAATTACATACAAAAGGCACAATGCCGACTTAAGTACAAGAAAATTGCCTCTTCTTACTGTCTACTTTTGAACCATTCCTGTGCCACTAGTTATAGATTCCGATGCTTCACTTCAGGTTTACTGTATCCCTCTGACCTTCTTATTGACAATGAAACACAGAAATTGCATCGGAATTAAATACAAAAGGCACAATGCCGACCTAAGTACAAGGAAACTGACTCTTTTTACTGTTTAAGATTTGAACTATTCCTGTGAGACTAGTTATTGATTCCGATGCACCACTTTAGGTTTACTGTATACCTCTGACCCTCATATTGACGATGAACCACAGAAAATGCATTGGAATTAAATACAAAAGGCACAATGCCGACTTAACTACTAGAAGACTGACTCTTCTTACTGTCTATGTTTTGAATCATTCTTGTGACACTAGTTATAGATTCCGATGCTTCACTTCAGGTGTACTGTATCCCTCTGACCGTCGTATTGACGATGAAACACAGAAATTGCATCGGAATTAAATACAGAAGGCACAATGCCGACTAAAGTGCAAGGAGACTGGGTATACTTCCAGTCTATGTTTTGAACCATTCCTGTGACACTAGTTATAGATTCCGATGCTTCACTTCAGCTTTACTGTATCCGGCTGACCCTCTTATTGACGATGTAACGCAAAGAAATTGCATCGGAATTAAATACAAAAGGCACAATGCCGATTCATGTACAAGAAGACTGGCTCTTCTTACTGCCTATGTTTTGAACCTTTCCTGTGAGACCGGTTTTAGATTCCGATGCTTCACTTCAGGCTTACTGTATCCCTTGGACCTTGTTATTGACGATGAAACACAGAAATTGCAACGGAATTAAATAGAAAAGGCACAATGCCGACTTAAGTACAAGAAAACAGACTCTTCTTAATATCTATATTTTGAACCATTCCTGTGACTCTAGTTATGGATTCCGATGCATCACTTCAGGTTCACTGTATCCCTCTGAAAGTCCTATTGACGATGAAACACAGAAAATGCATCGGAATTAAATACGAAATGCACAGTGCCGACTTAAGTACTAGAAGACTGACTCTTCTTACTGCCTATGTTTTGAACCATTCCTGTGACACTAGTTATAGATTCCGATGCTTCACTACAGGTACTGTATCCCTTGGACCATCTTATTGTCGCCGAAACACAGAAATTGCATCGGATTTTAATGGAAAAGGCACAATGCCGACTTAAATACAAAATAATTGACTCTTCTTACTGTCTAAGTTTGAACCATTCCTGTGACACTAGTTATAGATTCCGATGCTTCACTTCAGGTTTACTGTATCCAGCTGACCTTCTTATTGACGATGAAACACAGAAATTGCATCGGAATTAAATACAAAAGGCACAATGCCGACCTAAGTACAAGAAAACAGACTCTTCTTATTATCTATGTTTTGAACCATTCCTGTGACACTAGTTATGGATTCCGATGCATCACTTCAGCTTTACTGTATCCCTCTGAAACTCTTATTGACGATGAAACACAGAAAATGCATCGGAATTAAATACAAAAGGCACAATGCCGACTTAAGTACTAGAAGACTGACTCTTCTTACTGCCTATGTTTTGAACCATTCCTGTGACACTAGTTATAGATTCCCATGCTTCACTTCAGGTTTACTGTATCTCTCTGACCTTCTTATTGACGATGAAACACAGAAATTGCATTGGTATTATATACAAAAGGCACAATGAAGACTTAAGTACAAGAAGACTGACTCTTCTTACTGTCTATGTTTTGAACCATTCCTGTGACACTAGTTATAGTTTCCGATGCTTCACTTCAGGTTTACTGTATCCCTCTGACCGTCGTACTGACGATGAAACACAGAAATTGCATCGGAATTGAACACAAGTGGCACAATGCCAACTCAAGTACAAGAACACTGGCTCTTCTTACTGTCTATGTTTTGAACCTTTCCTGTGAGACCGGTTTTAGATTCCGATGCTTCACTTCAGGTTTACTGTATCCCTTGGACCTTGTTATTGACGATGAAACACAGAAATTGCATCGGAATTAAATAGAAAAGGCACAATGCCGACTTAAGTACAAGAAAACAGACTCTTCTTAATATCTATATTTTGAACCATTCCTGTGACACTAGTTATGGATTCCGATGCATCACTTCAGGTTCACTGTATCCCTCTGAAACTCCTATTGACGATGAAACACAGAAAATGCATCGGAATTAAATACGAAATGCACAGTGCCGACTTAAGTACTAGAAGACTGACTCTTCTTACTGCCTATGTTTTGAACCATTCCTGTGACACTAGTTATAGATTCCGATGCTTCACTTCAGGTACTGTATCCCTTGGACCATCTTATTGTCGCCGAAACACGGAAATTGCATCGGACTTTAATAGAAAAGGCACAATGCCGACTTAAATACAAGAAAATTGACTCCTCTTACTGTCTAAGTTTGAACCATTCCTGTGACACTAGTTATAGATTCCGATGCATCACTTCAGGTTTCCTGTATCCCTCTGAAACTCTTATTGACGATGAAACACAGAAAATGCATCGGAATTAAATACAAAAGGCACAATGCCGACTTAAGTACTAGAAGACTGACTCTTCTTACTGCCTATGTTTTGAACCATTCCTGTGACACTAGTTATAGATTCCGATGCTTCACTTAACGTTTAATGTATGCCTCTGACCTTCTTATTGACGATGAAACACGTAAATTGCATCGGAATTAAATACAAAAGGCACAATGCCGTCTTAAGTACAAGAAGACTGACTTTTCTTACTGTCTATGATTTGAACCATTCCTGTGACACTAGTTATAGATTCCGATGCTTCACTTCAGGTTTACTGTATCCCTCTGACCTTCGTATTGACGATGAAACACAGAAATTGCATCGGAATTAAATACAAAAGGCACAATGCCGACTTAAGTACAAGAAAACTGACTGTTCTTACTCACTATGTTTTGAACCATTCCTGTGACACTAGTTATAGATTGCGATGCTTCACTACAAGTACTGTATCCCTTGGACCATCTTATTGTCGCCGAAACACAGAAATTGCATCGGACTTAAATAGAAAAGGCACAATGCCGACTTAAATACAAGAAAATTGACTCCTCTTACTGTCTAAGTTTGAACCATTCCTGTGAGACTAGTTAAAGATTCCGATGCTTCACTTCAGGTTTACTGTTTCCCTCTGACCCTCTAATAGACAATGAAACACAGAAATTGCATCTGATTTACATACAAAAGGCACAATGCCGACATAAGTACAAGAAAACTGCCTCTTCTTACTGTCTATTTTTGAACCATTCCTGTGACACTAGTTATAGATTCCGATGCTTCACTTCAGGTTTACTGTATCCAGCTGACCTTCTTATTGACGATGTAACACAGAAATTGCATCGGAATTAAATACAAAAGGCACAATGCCGACTCGTGTACAAGAAGACTGGCTCTTCTTACTGCCTATGTTTTGAACCTTTCCTCTGAGACCGGTTTTAGATTCCGATGCTTCACTTCAGGTTTACTCTATCCCTTGGACCTTCTTATTGACGCCGAAACACAGAAATTGCTTCGGAATTAAATACAAAAGGCACAATGCCGACCTAAGTACAGGAAAACTGATTCTTCTTACTGTTTAAGATTTGAACCATTCCTGTGACACAAGTTATAGATTCCGATGCATCACTTCAGGTTTACTGTATCCCTCTGACCTTCTTATTGAAGATGAAACACAGAAATTGCATCGGAACTATATACAAAAGGCACAATGCCGACTTAAGTACAAGAAAACTGACTCTTCTCACTGTCTATGTTTTGAACCATTCCTGTGACACTAGTTATAGATTCCGATGCTTCACTTCCGGTTTACTGTATCCCTCGGACCTTTATATTGACAATGAAACACAGAAATTGCATCGGATTTTAATACAAAAGGCACAATGCCGACATAAGTACAAAAAAACTGACTCTTCTTACTGTCTATGTTTTGAACCATTCCTTTGACACTAGTTTTAGATTTCGATGCTACACTTCAGGTTTACTGTATCCCTCTGAGCTTCTTATTGACGATGAAACTCAGAAATTGCCTTGGTATTATATACAAAAGGCACAATGCCGACTTAAGTACAAGAAAACAGACGCTTCTTAATATCTATGTTTTGAACCATTCCTGTGACACTAGTTATAGATTCCGATGCTTCACTTCAGGTTTACTGTATCCCTCTGACCTTCTTATTGACGATGAAACACGTAAATTGCATCGGAAATAAATACAAAAGGCACAATGCCGACTTATGTACAAGAAAACTGACTCTTCTTACTCTCTATGTTTGAACCGATCCTGTGACACTAGTTATAGATTGCGATGCTCCACTTCAGGTTTACTGTATCCCTCTGACCTTCTTATTGACGATGTAACACAGAAATTGCATCGGAATTACATACAAAAGGCACAATGCCGACTTAAGTGCAAAAAAACTGACTCTTCTTACTGTCTATGTTTTGAACCATTCCTGTGACACTAGTTATTGATTCCGATGCTTCACTTCAGGTTACTGTATCCCTCTGAGCTTCTTATTGACGATGAAACACAGAAATTGCATCGGTATTATATACAAAAGGCACAATGCCGACATAAGTACAAGAAGACTAACTCTTCTTACCGTCTATGTTTTGAACCATTCCTGTGACACTAGTTATAGATTCCGATACCTCACTTCAGGTTTACTGTATCCCTCTGACCGTCGTACTGACGATGAAACACAGAAACTGCATCGGAATTAAATACAAAAGGCACAATGCCGACTCATGTACAAGATGACTGACTCTTCTTACTGTCTATGCTTTGAACCATTCCTGTGACACTAGTTATGGATTCCGATGCATCACTTCAGGTTTACTGTATCCCTCTGAAACTCTTATTGACGATGAAACACAGAAAATGCATCGGAATTAAATACAAAAGGCACAATGCCGACTTAAGTGCTAGAAGACTGACTCTTCTTACTGCCTATATTTTGAACCATTCCTGTGACACTAGTTATAGATTCCGATGCTTCACTTCAGGTTTACTGTATCCCTCTGACCTTCTTATTGACGATGAAACACGTAAATTGCATCGGAATTAAATACAAAAGGCACAATGCCGACTAAAGTACAAGAAGACTGGTTATACTTCCAGTCAATGTTTTGAACCATTGTGTGACACTAGTTATAGTTTCCGATGCTTCAATTCAGGTTTATGGTATCTAGCTGACATTCTTATTTACGATGTCACACAGAAATTGCATCGGAATTAAATACGAAAGGCACAATGCCGACTCATGTACAAGAAGGCTGGCTCTTCTTACTGCCTATGTTGTGAACCTTTCCTCTGAGACCGGTTTTAGATTCCAATGCTTCACTTCAGGTTTACTGTATCCCTTGGACCTTCTTATTGACGCCGAAACACAGTAATTGCATCGGAATTAAATACAAATGGCACAATGCCGACTCAAATACAAGAAGACTGGCTCTTCTTAGTGTCTATGCTTTGAACCTTTCCTGTGAGACCGGTATTAGATTCCGATGCTTCGCTTCAGGTTTACTGTATCCCTTGGACCTTGTTATTGACGATGAAACACAGAAATTGCATCGGAATCAAATGAAAGTGGCACAATGCCGACTCAAGTACAAGAAGACTGGCTCTTCTTACTGTCTATGTTTTGAACCTTTCCTGTGAGACCGGTTTTAGATTGCGATGCTTCACTTCAGGTTTACTGTTTCCCTAGGACCTTGTTATTGACGATGAAACACAGAAATTGCATCGGAACTACATACAAAAGGCACAATGCCGACTTAAGTACAAGAAAACTGACTCTTCTCACTGTCTTTGTTTTGAACCATTCCTGTGACACTAGTTATAGATTCCGATGCTTCACTTCTGGTTACTGTATCCCTCTGAGCTTCTTATTGACGATGAAACACCGAAATTGCATCGGTATTATATACAAAAGGCACAATGCCGACTTAAGTACTAGAAGACTGACTCTTCTCACTGTCTATGTTTTGAACCATTCCTGTGACACTAGTTATAGATTCCGATGCTTCACTTCTGGTTACTGTATCCCTCTGAGCTTCTTATTGACGATGAAACACAGAAATTGCATCGGTATTATATACAAAAGGCACAATGCCGACTTAAGTACTAGAAGACTGACTCTTCTTACTGCCTATGTTTTTGAACCATTCCTGTGACACTAGTTATAGATTCCGATGCTTCACTTCAGGTTTACTGTATCCCTCTGACCTTCTTATTGACGATGAAACACGTAAATTGCATCGGAAATAAATACAAAACTCACAATGCCGACTTATGTACAAGAAAACTGACTCTTCTTACTCTCTATGTTTTGAACCATTCCTGTGACACTAGTTATAGATTGCGATGCTCCACTTCAGGTTTACTGTATCCCTCTGACCTTCTTATTGACGATGTAACACAGAAATTGCATCGGAATTAAATACAAAAGGCACAATGCCGACATAAGTGCAAAAAAACTGACTCTTCTTACTGTCTATGTTTTGAACCATTCCTGTGACACTAGTTATTGATTCCGATGCTTCACTTCAGGTTACTGTATCCCTCTGAGCTTCTTATTGACGATGAAACACAGAAATTGCATCGGTATTATATACAAAAGGCACAATGCCGACATAAGTACAAGAAGACTAACTCTTCTTACCGTCTATGCTTTGAACCATTCCTGTGACACTAGTTATAGATTCGGATACCTCACTTCAGGTTTACTGTATCCCTCTGACCGTCGTACTGACGATGAAACACAGAAACTGCATCGGAATTAAATACAAAAGGCACAATGCCGACTCATGTACAAGATGACTGGCTCTTCTTACTGCCTATGATTTGAACCTCTCCTCTGAGACCGGTTTTAGATTCCGATGCTTCACTTCAGGTTTACTATATCCCTTGGACCTTCTTATTGACGCCGAAACACAGAATTTGCATCGGAATTAAATACAAAAGGCACAATGCCGACCTAAGTACAAGAAAACTGACTCTTCTTACTGATTAAGTTTTGAACTGTTCCTGGGACACTAGTTATAGATTCCGATGCTTCACTTCAGGTTTTCTGTATCCCTCTGACCTTCTTATTGACGATGAAACACAGAAATTGCATCGGAACTACATACAAAAGGCACAATGCCGACTTAAGTACAAGAAAACTGACTCTTCTCACTGTCTATGTTTTGAACCATTCCTGTGACACTAGTTGTAGATTCCGATGCTTCACTTCTGGTTACTGTATCCCTCTGAGCTTCTTATTGACGATGAAACACAGAAATTGCATCGGTATTATATACAAAAGGCACAATGCCGACATAAGTACAAGAAGACTGACTCTTCTTACCGTCTATGCTTTGAACCATTCCTGTGACACTAGTTATAGATTCCGATACCTCACTTCAGGTTTACTGTATCCCTCTGACCGAGGTACTGACGATGAAACACTGAAATAGCATCGGAAGTAAATTGAAAAGGCACAATGCCGACTTAAGTACAAGAAAACTGACTCTTCTTACTATCTATGTTTTGAACCATTCCTGTGACACTAGTTGTAGATTCCGATTCTTCACTTCGGGTTTACTGTATCCCTCTGAGCTTCTTATTGACGATGAAACACAGAAATTGCATTGGTATTATATACAAAAGGCAAAATGAAGACTTATGTACAAGAAGACTGACTCTTCATACTGTCTATGTTTTGAACCATTCCTGTGACACTAGTTATAGATTCCGATGCTTCACTTCAGGTTTATTGTATCCCTCTGACCGTCGTACTGACGATGAAACACAGAAATTGCATCGGAATTAAATGCAAGTGGCACAATGCCGACTCAAGTACAAGAAGACTGGCTCTTCTTACTGTCTATGTTTTGAACCTTTCCTGTGAGACCGGTTTTAGATTGCGATGCTTCACTTCAGGTTAACTGTATCCCTAGGACCTTGTTATTGACGATGAAACACAGAAATTGCATCGGAATTGAATAGAAAAGGCACAATGCCGACTTAAGTACAAGAAAACAGACTCTTCTTAACATCTATGTTTTGAACCATTCCTGTGACACTAGTTATGGATTCCGATGCATCACTTCAGGTTTACTGTATCCCTCTGAAACTCTTATTGACGATGAAACACAGAAAATGCATCGGAATTAAATACTAAAGGCACAATGCCGTCTTAAGTACAAGAAGACTGACTTTTCTTACTGTCTATGTTTTGAAACATTCCTGTGGCACTAGTTATAGATTCCGATGGTTCACTTCAGGTTTACTGTTTCCCTCTGACCTTCGTATTGACGATGAAACACAGAAATTTCATCGGAATTAAATACAAAAGGCACAATACCGACTTAAGTATAAAAAAACTGTGTGTTCTTACTCTCTATGTTTTGAACCATTTCTGTGACACTAGTTATACATTGCGATGCTTCACTTCAGGTTTACTGTATCCCTCTGACCTTCTTATTGACGATGAAACACAGAAATTGCATCGGAATTACATACAAAAGGCACAATGCCGACTTAAGTACAAGAAAACTGACTCTTCTTACTGTCTATGTTTTGAACCATTCCTGTGACACTAGTTATGGATTCCGATGCATCACTTCAGGTTTACTGTATCCCTCTGAAACTCTTATTGACGATGAAACACAGAAAATGCATCGGAATTAAATACAAAAGGCACAATGCCGACTTAAGTGCTAGAAGACTGACTCTTCTTACTGCCTATGTTTTGAACCATTCCAGTGACACTAGTTATAGATTCCGATGCTTCACTTCAGGTTTACTGTATCCCTCTGACCTTCTTATTGACGATGAAACACGTAAATTGCATCGGAATTAAATACAAAAGGCACAATGCCGACTAAAGTACAAGAAGACTGGCTATACTTCCAGTCAATGTTTTGAACCATTCCTGTGACACTAGTTATAGTTTCCGATCCTTCACTTCAGGTTTATGGTATCTAGCTGACATTCTTATTTACGATGTCACACAGAAATTGCATCGGAATTAAATACGAAAGGCACAATGCCGACTCATGTACAAGAAGGCTGGCTCTTCTTACTGCCTATGATTTGAACCTTTCCTCTGAGACCGGTTTTAGATTCCAATGCTTCACTTCAGGTTTACTGTATCCCTTGGACCTTCTTATTGACGCCGAAACACAGTAATTGCATCGGAATTAAATACAAATGTCACAATGCCGACTCAAGTACAAGAAGACTGGCTCTTCTTAGTGTCTATGCTTTGAACCTTTCCTGTGAGAGCGGTTTTAGATTCCGATGCTTCGCTTCAGGTTTACTGTATCCCTTGGACCTTGTTATTGACGATGAAACACAGAAATTGCATCGGAATTAAATAGAAAAGGCACAATGCCGACTTAAGTACAAGAAAATTGACTCTTCTTACTGTCTATGATTTGAACCATTTCTGTGACATTAGTTAGAGATTCTGATGCTTCACTTCAGGTTTACTGTATCCCTCTGACCTTCTTATTGCCGATGAAACACAGAAATTGCATCGGAATTAAATACAAAAGGCACAATGCCGACCTAAGTACAAGAAAACTGACTCTTCTCACTGTTTAAGTTTTGAACTGTTCCTGGGACACTAGTTATAGATTCCGATGCTTCACTTCAGGTTTTCAGTATCCCTCTGACCTTCTTATTGACGATGAAACACAGAAATTGCATCGGAACTACATACAAAAGGCACAATGCCGACTTAAGTACAAGAAAACTGACTCTTCTCACTGTCTATGTTTTGAACCATTCCTGTGACACTAGTTATAGATTCCGATGCTTCACTTCTGGTTACTGTATCCCTCTGAGCTTCTTATTGACGATGAAACACAGAAATTGCATCGGTATTATATACAAAAGGCACAATGCCGACATAAGTACAAGAAGACTGACTCTTCTTACCGCCTATGCTTTGAACCATTCCTGTGACACTAGTTATAGATTCCGATACCTCACTTCAGGTTTACTGTATCCCTCTGACCGCCGTACTGACGATGAAACACTGAAATTGCATCGGAATTAAATTGAAAAGGCACAATGCCGACTTAAGTACAAGAAAACTGGCTCTTCTTACTGTCTATGTTTTGAACCATTCCTGTGACACTAGTTGTAGATTCCGATGCTTCACTTCGGGTTTACTGTATCCGTCTGAGCTTCTTATTGACGATGAAACACAGAAATTGCCTTGGTATTATATACAAAAGGCAAAATGAAGACTTAAGTACAAGAAGACTGACTCTTCTTACTGTGTATGTTTTGAACCATTCCTGTGACACTAGTTATAGATTCCGATGCTTCACTTCAGGTTTATTGTATCCCTCTGACCGTCGTACTGGCGATGAAACACAGAAATTGCATCGGAATTAAATGCAAGTGGCACAATGCCGACTCAAGTACAAGAAGACTGGCTCTTCTTACTGTCTATGTTTTGAACCTTTCCTGTGAGACCGGTTTTAGATTGCGATGCTTCACTTCAGGTTTACTGTATCCCTAGGACCTTGTTATTGACGATGAAGCACAGAAATTGCATCGGAATTGAATAGAAAAGGCACAATGCCGACTTAAGTACAAGAAAACAGACTCTTCTTAATATCTATGTTTTGAACCATTCCTGTGACACTAGTTATGGATTCCGATGCATCACTTCAGGTTTACTGTATCCCTCTGAAACTCTTATTGACGATGAAACACAGAAAATGCACCGGACTTAAATACTAAAGGCACAATGCCGTCTTAAGTACAAGAAGACTGACTTTTCTTACTGTCTATGTTTTGAAACATTCCTGTGACACTAGTTATGGATTCCGATGCTTCACTTCAGGTTTACTGTATCCCTCTGATCTTCTTATTGCCGATGAAACACAGAAATTGCATCGGAATTAAATACAAAGGGCACAATGCCGACTTAAGTACAAGATGACTGACTCTTCTTACTGTCTATGCTTTGAACCATTCCTGTGACACTAGTTATAGATTCCGATGCTTCACTTCAGGTTTACTGTATCCCGCTGACCTTCGTATTGACGATGAAAAACAGAAATAGCATCGGAATTAAATACAAAAGGCACAATGCCGACTTAAGTACAAAAAACTGACTCTTCTTACTCTCTATGCTTTGAACCATTCCTGTGACACTAGTTATAGATAGCGATGCTTCACTTCAGGATTACTGTATCCCTCTGACCTCCTTATTGACGACGAAACACAGAAATTGCATCGGAATTAAATACAAAAGGCACAATGCCGACTCAAGTACAAGAAGTCTGGCTATACTTCTTGTCTATGTTTTGAACCAATCCTGTGACACTAGTTATAGATTCCGATGCTTGACTTCAGGTTTACTGTATCCAGCTGACCTTCTTATCGACGATTTAACACAGAAATTGCATCGGAATTAAACACAAAAGGCACAATGCCGACTCTTGTACAAGAAGACTGGCTCTTCTTACTGCCTAAGTTTTGAACCTTTCTTCTGAGACCGGTTTTAGATTCCGATGCTTCACTTCAGGTACTGTATCCCTTGGACCATCTTATTGACGCCGAAACACAGAAATTGCATCGGACTTAAATAGAAAAGGCACAATGGCGACTTAAGTACAAGAAAACTGACTCTTCTTACTGTCTATGTTTTGAACCATTCCTGTGACACTGGTTATAGATTCCGATGCTTCACTTCAGGTTTACTGTATCCCTCTGACCGTCGGACTGAGGATGAAACACAGTAATTGCATCGGAATTAAATACAAATGGCACAATGCCGCCCCCAGTACAAGAAGACTGGCTCTTTTTACTGTCTATGCTTTGAACCTTTCCTGTGAGCCCGGTTTTAGATTCCGATGCATCACTTCCGGTTTACTGTATCCCTTGGACCTTGTTATTGACGATGAAACACAGAAATTGCATCGGAATTAAATAGAAAAGGCACAATGCCAACTTAAGTACAAGAAAACAGACTCTTCTTAATATTTATGTTTTGAACCATTCCTGTGACACTGGTTATAGATTCCGATGCTTCACTTCAGGTTTACTGTATCCCTCTGACCGTCGTACTGACGATGAAACACAGAAATTGCATCGGAATTAAATACAAATTGCACAATGCCGCCTCAAGTACAAGAAGACTGGCTCTTTTTACTGTCTATGCTTTGAACCTTTCCTGTGAGACCGGTTTTAGATTCCGATGCATCACTTCAAGTTTACTGTATCCCTCTGAAACTCTTATTGACGATGAAACACAGAAATTGCATCGGAATTAAATACAAAAGGCACAATGCCGACTTAAGTACTAGAAGACTGACTCTTCTTACTGCCTATGTTTTGAACCATTCCTGTGACACTAGTTAAAGATTCCGATGCTCACTTCAGGTTTACTGTATCCCTCTGACCTTCTTATTGACGATGACACACGTAAATTGCAGCGGAATTAAATACAAAAGGCACAATGCCGTCTTAAGTACAAGAAGACTGACTCTTCTTAATGTCTATGTTTTGAACCATTCCTGTCACACTAGTTATAGATTCCGATGCTTCTCTTCAGGTTTACTATATCCCTCTAACCTTCGTATTGACGATGAAACACAGAAATTGCATCGGAATTAAATACAAAATGCACAATGCCGACCTAAGTAAAAAAAAACTGAATCTTCTTACTCTCTATGTTTTGAACCACTCCTGTGACACTAGTTATAGATTGCGATGCTTCACTTCAGGATTACTGTATCCCTCTACCCTCTTGTTGACGATGAAACACAGAAATTGCATCCGAATTAAATACAAATGGCACAATGCCGCCTCAAGTACAAGAAGACTGGCTCTTTTTACTGTCTATGCTTTGAACCTTTCCTGTGAGACCGGTTTTAGATTCCGATGCATCACTTCAAGTTTACTGTATCCCTCTGACCTCCTTATTGACGATGAAACACAGAAATTGCATCGGAATTAAATACAAAATGCACAATGTCGACTTAAGTACAAGAAAACTGACTCTCCTCACTGTCTATGTTTTGAACCATTCCTGTGACACTAGTTATTGATTTCGATGCTTCACTTCAGGTTTACTGTATCCCTCTGAGCTTCTTATTGACGATGAAACACAGAAATTGCATCGGTATTATATACAAAAGGCACAATGCCGACTTAAGTACAGGAAGACTGACTCTTCTTACCGTCTATGTTTTGAACCTTTAGTGTGACACTAGTTATAGATTCCGATGCTTCACTTCAGGATTACTGTATCCCTCTACCCTCTTGTTGACGATGAAACACAGAAATTGCATCCGAATTAAATACAAATGGCACAATGCCGACTTAAGTACAAGATAACAGGCTCTTCTTAATATGTATGTTTTGAACCGTTCCTGTGACACTTGTTATGGATTCCGATGCATCACTTCAGGTTTACTGTATCCCTCTACCCTCTTATTGACGATGAAACACAGAAAATGCATCGGAATTAAATACAAAAGGCACAATGCCGACTTAAGTACTAGAAAACTGACTCTTCTTACTGTCTATGTTTTGAACCATTCCTGTGACACTAGTTATAGATTCTGATGCTTCACTTTAGGTTTACTGTATCCCTCTGACCGACGTATAGACGATGAAACACAGAAATTGCATCGGAATTAAAAAAAAAAGGCACAATGCCGACTCAAGTACAAGAAGACTGGCTATACTTCCTGTATATGTTTGAACCAATCCTGTGACACTAGTTATGGATTCCGATGCTTCACTTCAGGTTTACTGTATCCAGCTGACCTTCTTATCGACGATGTAACACAGAAATTGCATCGGAATTACACACAAAAGGCACAATGCCGACTCTTGTACAAGAAGACTGGCTCTTCTTACTGCCTATGTGTTGAACCTTTCCTCTGAGACCGGTTTTAGATTCCGATGCTTCACTTCATTTACTGTATCCCTTGGACCATCTTATTGACGCCGAAACACAGAAATTGCATCGGACTAAAATAGAAAATGCACAATGCCGACTTAAGTACAAGAAAATTGACTCTTCTTACTGTCTATGTTTTGAACCATTCCTGTGACACTAGTTATAGATTCCGATGCTTCACTTCAGGTTTACTGTCTCCCTCTGACCTTCTAATTGACGATGGAACACAGAAATTGCATCGGAATTACATACAAAAGGCACAATGCCGACTTAGGTATAAAAAGACTGACTCTTCTTACTCTCTATGATTTGAACCATTCCTGTGACACTAGTTATAGATTCCGATGCTTCTCTTCAGGTTTATTGTATCCCTCTGACCGTCGTACTGACGATGAAACACAGAAATTGCATCGGAATAAAATACAGATGGCACAATGCCGACTCAAGTACATGAAGACTGGCTCTTCTTACTATCTATGTTTTGAACCTCTCCTGTGAGACCGGTTTTAGATTCCGATGCTTCACTTCAGGTTTACTGTATCCCTTGGACCTTGTTATTGACGATGAAACACAGAAATTGCATCGGAATTAAATAGAAAAGGCACAATGCCGACGTAAGTACAAGAAAACAGACTCATCTTAATATCTATGCTTTTGAACCATTCCTGTGACACTAGTTATGGATTCCGATGCATCACTTCATGTTTACTGTATCCCTCTGAAACTCTTATTGACGATCAAACACAGAAATTGCATCGGAATTAAATACAAAAGGCACAATGCCGACATAAGTACTAGAGGACTGACTCTTCTTACTGCCTATGTTTTGAACCATTCCTGTGACACTAGTTAAAGATTCCGATGCTTCACTTCAGGTTTACTGTATCCCTCTGACCTTCTTATTGACGATGAAACACGTAAATTGCATCGGAATTAAATACAAAGGCACAATGCCGTCTTAAGTACAAGAAGCATGACTCTTCTTACTGTCTATGTTTTGAACCATTCCCGTGACACTAGTTATAGATTCCGATGCTTCACTTCAGGTTTACTGTATCCCTCTGACCATCGTATTGACGATGAAACACAGAAATTGCAACGGAATTAAATACAAAAGGCACAATGCCGACTTAAGTTCAAAAAAACTGACTCTTCTTACTCTCTATGTTTTGAACCATTCCTGTGACACTAGTTATAGATTGCGATGCTTCACTTCATGTTTACTGTATCCCTCTGACCTCCTTATTGACGATGAAACACAGAAATTGCATCGGAATTAAATACAAAAGGCACAATGTCGACTTAAGTACAAGAAAACTGACTCTTCTCACTGTCTATGATTTGAACCATTCCTGTGACACTAGTTATAGGTTCTGATGCTTCACTTCAGGTTTACTGTATCCCTCTGACCGTCGTACTGACGATGAAACACAGATATTGCATCCGAATTAAATACAAATGGCACAATGCCGACCCAAGTACAAGGAGACTGGCTCTTCTTACTGTCTATGTTTTGAACCTTTCCTGTGAGACCGGTTTTAGATTCCGATGCTTCACTTCAGGTTTACTGTATCCCTCTACCCTCTTCTTGACGATGAACCACAGGAAATGCATCGGAATTAAATACAAAGGGCACAATGCCGACTTAAGTACTAGAAAACTGACTCTTCTTACTGTCTATGTTTTGAACCATTCCTGTGACACTAGTTATAGATTCCGATGCTTCACTTTAGGTTTACTGTATCCCTCTGACCGTCGTATAGACGATGAAACACAGATATTGCATCGGAATTAAATACAAAAGGCACAATGCCGACTCAAGTACAAGAAGACTGGCTATATTTCCAGTCTATGTTTGAACCAATCCTGTGACACTAGTTATAGATTCCGATGCTTCACTTCAGGTTTACTGTATCCAGCTGACCTTCTTATCGACGATGTAACACAGAAATTGCATCGGAATTAAACACAAAAGGCGGAATACCGACTCTTGTCCAAGAAGACTGGCTCTTCTTACTGCCTATGTTTGGAACCTTTCCTCTGAGACCGGTTTTAGATTCCGATGCTTCACTTCAGGTACTGTATCCCTTGGACCATCTTATTGACGCCGAAACACAGAAATTGCATCGGACTTAAATAGAAAAGGCACAATGCCGACTTAAGTACAAGAAAAATGACTCTTCTTACTGTCTATGTTTTGAACCATTCCTGTGACATTAGTTAGAGATTCTGATGCTTCACTTCAGGTTTACTGTATCCCTCTGACCTTCTTATTGACGATGAAACACAGAAATTGCATCGGAATTAAATACAAAGGGCACAATGCCGACTTAAGTACAAGAAGACTGACTCTTCTTACTGCCTATGTTTTGAACCATTCCTGTGACACTAGTTATAGATTCCGATGCTTCACTTCAGGCTTACTGTATCCCTCTGAGCTTCTTATTGACGATGAAACACAGAAATTGCATCGGTATTATATACAAAAGGCACAATGCCGACTTAAGTACTAGAAGACTGATTTTTCTTACTGTCTATGTTTTGAACCATTCCTGTGACACTAGTTATAGGTTCCGATGCTTCACTTCAGGTTTACTGTACCCTCTGAACTTCTTATTGACGATGAAATACAGAAATTGCATCGGAATTAAATACAAAAGGCACAATGCCGACTTAAGCACAAGAAATCAGACTCTTCTTACTGTCTATGTTTTGAACCTTTCCTGTGAGAGTAGTTATAGATTCCGATGCTTCTCTTTAGCTTTACTGTATCCCTCTGACCGTCGTACTGACGATGAAACACAGAAATTGCATCCGAATTAAATACAAATGGCACAATGCCGACTCAAGTACAAGGAGACTAGCTCTTCTTACTGTCTATGTTTTGAACCTTTCCTGTGAGACCGGTTTTAGATTCCGATGCTTCACTTCAGGTTTACTGTATCCCTCTACCCCCTTATTGACGATGAAACACAGAAAATGCATCGGAATTAAATACAAAAGGCACAATGCCGACTTAAGCACAAGAAAACATGCTCTTCTTACTGTCTATGTTTTGAATCTTTCCTGTGAGACCGGTTTTGGATTCCGATGCTTCACTTCAGGTTTACTGTATCCCTTGGACCTTGTTATTGACGATGAAACACAGAAATTGCATCGGAATTAAATAGAAAAGGCACAATGCCGACTTAAGTACAAGAAAACTGACTCTTCTTACTGTCTATGATTTGAACCATTCCTGTGACATTAGTTAGAGATTCTGATGCTTCACTTCAGGTTTACTGTATCCCTCTGACCTTCTTATTGACGATGAAACACAGAAATTGCACCGGAATTAAATACAAAGAGCACAATGCTGACTTAAGTACAAGAAGACTGACACTTCTTACTGCCTATGTTTTGAACCATTCCTGTGACACTAGTTATAGATTCCGATGCTTCACTTCAGGCTTACTGTATCCCTCTGAGCTTCTTATTGACGATGAAACACAGAAATTGCATCGGTATTATATACAAAAGGCACAATGCCGACTTAAGTATTAGAAGACTGATTCTTCTTACTGTCTATGTTTTGAACCATTCCTGTGACACTAGTTATAGATTCCGATGCTTCGCTTCACCTTTACTGTATCCCTCCGACCGTCGTATAGACGATGAAACACAGAAATTGCATCGGAATTCAATACAAAAGGCACAATGCCGACTCAAGTACAAGAAGACTGGCTATACTTCCTGTCTATGTTTTGAAACAATCCTGTGACACTAGTTATAGGTTCCGATGCTTCACTTCAGGTTTACTGTATCCAGCTGACCTTCTTATCGACGATTTAACACAGAAATTACATCGGAATTAAACACAAAAGGCACAATGCCGACTCTTGTACAAGAAGACTGGCTCTTCTTACTGCCAAAGTTTTGAACCTTTCCTCTGAGACCGGTTTTAGATTCCGATGATTCACTTCAGGTACTGTATCCCTTGGACCATCTTATTGAAGCCGAAACACAGAAATTGCATCGGACTTAAATAGAAAAGGCACAATGCCGACTTAAGTACATGAAAAATGACTCTTCTTACTGTCTATGTTTTGAACCATTCCTGTGACACTAGTTATAGATTCCGATGCTTCACTTCAGGTTTACTGTTTCCCTCTGACCTTCTAATTGACAATGAAGCACAGAAATTGCATCGGAATTACATACAAAAGGCACAATGCCGACTTAAGTACAAGAAAACAGCCTCTTCTTACTGTCTATTTTTGAACCATTCCTGTGACACTAGTTATAGATTCCGATGCTTCACTTCAGGTTTACTGTATCCCTCCGACCTTCTTATTGACAATGAAACACAGAAATTGCATCGGAATTAAATACAAAAGGCACAATGCCGACCTAAGTACAAGGAAACTGACTCTTTTTACTGTTTAAGATTTGAACCATTCCTGTGACACTAGTCATAGATTCCGATGCTTCACTTCAGGTTTACTGTATCCCTCTGACCTTCTTATTGACGATGAAACACAGAAATTGCATCGGAATTAAATACAAAAGGCACAATGCCGACTTAAGCTCAAGAAAACAGACTCTTCTTACTGTCTATGTTTTGAACCATTCCTGTGACACTAGTTATAGACTCCGATGCTTCACTTCAGGTTTACTGTATCCCTCGAATCGTCGTATTGACGATGAACCACAGAAATTGCATCGGAATTAAATACAAAAGGCACAATGCCGACTTAAGTACAAGAAGACTGACTCTTCTTACTAGCTATGTTTTGAACCATTCCAGTGACACTAGTTATAGATTCCGATGCTTCACTTTAGGTTTACTGTATCCCTCTGACCGTCGTATTGACTATGAAACACAGAAATTGCATCGGAATTAAATGCAAAAGGCACAATGCCGACTCATGTACAAGAAGACTGGCTCTTCTTACTGCCTACGCTTTGAACCTTTCCTCTGAGACCGGTGTTAGATTCCGATGCTACTCTTCAGGTTTACTGTATCCCTCTGACCTTCTTATTGACAATGAAACTCAGAAATTGAATCGGAATTAAATACAAAAGGCACAATGCCGACCTAAGTACAAGAAAACTGACTCTTCTGACTGTCTATGTTTTGAACCATTCCTGTGACACTAGTTATAGATTCCGATGTTTCACTTCAGGTTTACTGTACCCTCTGAACTTCTTATTGACGATGAAACACAGAAATTTCATCGGAATTAAATACAAAAGGCACAATGCCGAGTCACGTACAAGAAGACTGGTTCTTCTTACTGTCTATGCTTTGAACCATTCCTGTGACACTAGTTACAGATTCCGATGCTTCACTTAAGGTTTACTGTATCCCATTGACCTTCGTATTGACGATGAAACACAGAAATTGCATCGGAATTAGATACAAAAGGCACAATGCCGACTTAAGTACAAAAAGACTGTTTCTTATTACTCTCTATGCTTTGAACCATTCCTGGGACACTAGTTATAGATTCCGATGCTTCACTTCAGGTTTAATGTATCCCTCTGACCTTCTTATTGGCGATGAAACGCAGAAATTGCATCGGTATTATATACAAAAGGCTCAATGCCGACTTAAGTACAAGAAGACTGACTCTTCTTATTGTCTATGTTTTGAACCATTCCTGTGACACTAGTTATAGATTCCGACGCTTCACTTCATGTTTACTGTATCCCTCTGACCGTCGTACTGACGATGAAACACAGAAATTGCATCGGAATTAAATAAAAATGGCACAATGCCGACTCAAGTAAAAGAAGACTGGCTCTTCTTACTGTCTATGTTTTGAACCATTCCTGTGACACTAGTCATGGATTCCAATGCATCACTGCTGGTTTACTGAATCCCTCTGACCCTCTTATTGACGATGAAACACAGAAAATGCATCGGAATTAAAGACAAAAGGCACAATGCTGACTTAAGTAGTAAAAGACTGCCTCTTCTTACTGTCTATGTTATGAACCATTCTTGTGACGCTAGCTATACATTCCGATGCTTCACTTCAGGTGTACTGTATCGCTCTGACCGTCGTATTGACGATGAAACACAGAAATTGCATCGGAATTAAATACAAAAGGCACAATGCCGACTTAAGTACAAAAAGACTAACTCTTCCTACTCTCTATGCTTTGAACCATTCCTGTGACACTAGTCATGGATTCCAATGCATCACTGCAGGTTTACTGAATCCCTCTGACCCTCTTATTGACGATGAAACACAGAAAATGCATCGGAATTAAACACAAAAGGCACAATGCTGACTTAAGTAGTAAAAGACTGCCTCTTCTTACTGTCTATGTTATGAACCATTCCTGTGACGCTAGTTATAGATTCCGATGCTTCACTTCAGGTGTACTGTATCGCTCTGACCGTCGTATTGACGATGAAACACAGAAATTGCATCGGAATTAAATACAAAAGGCACAATGCCGACTCAAGTACAAAAAGACTGGCTATACTTCCTGTCTATGTTTTGAACCATTCCTGTGACACTAGTTATAGATTCCGATGCGTCACTTCAGGTTTACTGTATCCAGATGACCTACTTATTGACGATGAAACACAGAAATTGCATCGGAATTAAATACAAAAGGCACAATGCCGACTCATGTACAAGAAGACCATCTCCTCTTACTGCCTATGTTTTGAACCTTTCCTCTGAGACCGGTTTTAGTTTCCGATGCTTCACTTCAGGTTTACTGTATCCCTTGGACCTTCTTATTGAGGCCGAAACACAGAGATTGCATCCGAATTAAATAGAAAAGCGACAATGCCGACTTAAGTACAAGCAAATTGACTCTTCTTACTGTCTATGTTTTGAACCATTCCTGTGACACTAGTAATAGATTCCGATGCTTCACTTCAGGTTTACAGTATCCCTCTGACCTTCTTATTGACGATGAAACACAGAAATTGCATAGCAATTACATACAAACGGCACAATGCCGACTTAAGTACAAGAAAACTGACTCTTCTTACTGTCTATGTTTTGAACCATTCCTGTGACACTAGTTACAGATGCCGATGCTTCACTTCAGGTTTTCTGTATCCCTCTGACCTTCTTGTTGACAAGGAAACACAGAAATTGAATCGGAATTAAATACAAATGGCACAATGCCGACCTAAGTACAAGAGAACGGACTCTTCTTACTGTTAAAGTTTTGAACCATTCCTGTGACACTAGTAATAGATTCCGATGCTTCACTTCATGTTTACTGTATCCCTGTGACCTTCTTATTGACGATGAAACACAGAAATTTCAATCGGAATTAAATACAAATGGCACAATGCCGAATTAAGTACAAGAAAACAGACTCTTCTTACTGTCTATGTTTTGAACCATTCCTGTGACACTAGTTATAGATTCCGATGTTTCACTTCAGGTTTACTGTATCCCTCTGACCTTCGTATTGACGATGAAACACAGAAATTGCATCGGAATTAAATTCAAAAGGCACAATGGCGACTCAAGTACAAGAAGACTGGGTCTTCTTACTGTCTATGTTTTGAACCATTTCTGTGACACTAGTTATAGATTCCGATGCTTCACTTCAGGTTTACTGTATCTCTCTGACCTTCTTATTGACGAAGAAACACAGATATTACTTCCGAATTAATTACAAAAGGCACAATGCCGACTTAAGTACAACAAGACTGACCCTTCTTACTGTCTATGTTTGAACCATTCCTGAGACACTAGTTATAGATTCCGATGCTTCACTTGAGGTTTACTGTATCCCTCTGACCTTCTTATTGACGATGAAACACAGAAATTGCATCGGAATTAAATACAAAAGGCACAATTCCGACTTAAGTACAAGAAAACTAACTCTTCTTACTGCCTATGTCTTGAACGATTCCTGTGACACTAGTTATTGATTCCGATGCTTCACTTCAGGTTTACTGTATCCCTCTGAGCTTCTTATTGACGATGAAACACAGTAATTGCATGGGAATTAAATACATAAGGCACAATGCCGACTCAAGTACAAAAAGTTTGGCTATACTTCCTGTCTATGTTTTGACCCATTCCTGTGACACTAGTTATAGATTCCGATGCTTCACTTCACATTTACTGTATCCAGCCGACCTTCTTATTGACGATGCTACACAGATATTGCATCGGAATTAAATACAAAAGGCACAATGCCGACTCATGTACAAGAAGACTGGCTCTTCTTGCTGCCTATGTTTTGAACCTTTCCTCTGAGACCAGGTTTAGATTCCGATGCTTCACTTCAGGTTTACTGTATCCTCTGGACCTGCTTATTGACGCCGAAACACTGAAATTGCATCGCAAATAAATAGAAAAAGCACAATGCCGACTTAAGTACAAGAAAATTGACTCTTCTTACTGTCTATGTTTGAACCATTCCTGTGACACTAGTTATAGATTCCGATGCTTCACTTCAGGCTTACTGTATCCCTCTGACCTTCTTATTGACGTTGAAACACAGATATTGCATCGGAATTACATACAAAAGGCACAATGCCGACTGAAGTACAATAAAACTGACTCTTCTTACTGTCTATGTTTTCAACCATTCCTGTGACACTAGTTATAGATTCCGATGCTTCATTTCAGGTTTACTGTGTCCCTCTGACCTTCGTATTGACAATGAAACACAGAAATTGCATCCGAATTAAATACAAAAGGCACAATGCCGACCTAAGTACAAGAGAAGTGACCCTTCTTACTGTTTAAGGTTGAACCATTGCTGTGACACTAGTCATAGATACCGATGCTTCACTTCAGGTTTACTGAATCTCTCTGACATTCTTATTGACGATGAAACACAGAAAATGCATCGGAATTAAATACAAAAGGCACAATGCCGAATTAAGTACAAGAAAACTGACTGTTCTCACTGTCTATGTTTGAACCATTCCTGTGACACTAGCTATAGATTCCGATGCTTCACTTCAGGTTTACTGTATCCCTCTGAGCTTCCTATTGGCGATGAAACACAGAAATTGCATCGGTATCATATACAAAAGGCACAATACCGACTGAAGTACAAGAAGGCTGACTATTTTTACTGTCTATGATTTGAACCATTCCTGCGACACTAGTTATAGAATCGGATGCTTCACTTCAGGTTTACTGTATTCCTCTGACCGTCGTACTGACGATGAAACACAGAAATTGCATCGGAATTTAATACAAATGGCACAATGCCGACTCAAGTACAAGAAGACTGGCTCTTCTTACTGTCTTTGTTTTGAACCTTTCCTGTGAGACCGGTTTCAGATTCCGATGCTTCACTTCAGGTTTACTGTAACCCTTGGAGCTTGTTATTGACGATGAAACACAGAAATTGCATCGCAACTAAATAGAAAAGGCACAATGCCGACTTAAGTACACGATAACAGACTCTTCTTAATATCTCTGTTTTGAACCATTCCTGTGACACTAGTTATGGATTCCGATGCATCACTTCAGGTTTACTGTATCCCTCTGACCCTCTTATTGACGATGAAACACAGAAAATGCATCGGAATTAAATACAAAATGCATAATGCCGACTTAAGTACTAGAAGACTGACCCTTCTTACCGTCTATGTTTTGAACCATTCCTGTGACACTAGTTATAGACGCCGATGCTTCACTTCAGGTTTACTGTATCCCTCTGATCGTCGTATTGACGATGAACCACAGATATTGCATCGGAATTAAATACAAAAGGCACAATGCCGACTGAAGTACAATAAAACTGACTCTTCTTACTGTCTATGTTTTCAACCATTCCTGTGACACTAGATACAGATTCCGATGCTTCACTTCAGGTTTACTGTATACCTCTGAGCTTCTTATTGACGATGAAACACAGAAATTGCATCAGTATTATATACAAATCACAATGCCGACTTAAGTACAAGAAGACTGACTCTTCTTACTAGCTATGTTTTGAACCATTCCTGTGACACTAGTTGTAGATTCCGATGCTTCACTTTAGGTTTACTGTATCCCTCTGACCGTCGTATTGACTATGAAACACAGAAATTGCATCGGAATTAAATACAAAAGGCACAATGCCGACCTAAGTACAAGAAAACTGACTCTTCTGACTGTCTATGTTTTGAACCATTCCTGTGACACTAGTTATAGATTCCGATGTTTCACTTCAGGTTTACTGTACCCTCTGAACTTCTTATTGACGATGAAACACAGAAATTTCATCGGAATTAAATACAAAAGGCACAGTGCCGAGTCACGTACAAGAAGACTGGTTCTTCTTACTGTCTATGCTTTGAACCATTCCTGTGACACTAGTTACAGATTCCGATGCTTCACTTAAGGTTTACTGTATCCCATTGACCTTCGTATTGACGATGAAACACAGAAATTGCATCGGAATTAGATACAAAAGGCACAATGCCGACTTAAGTAAAAAAAGACTGTTTCTTCTTACTCTCTATGCTTTGAACCATTCCTGGGACACTAGTTATAGATTCCGATGCTTCACTTCAGGTTTAGTGTATCCCTCTGACCTTCTTATTGGCGATGAAACGCAGAAATTGCATCGGTATTGTATACAAAAGGCTCAATGCCGACTTAAGTACAAGAAGACTGACTCTTCTTATTGTCTATGTTTTGAACCATTCCTGTGACACTAGTTATAGATTCCGACGCTTCACTTCATGTTTACTGTATCCCTCTGACCGTCGTACTGACGATGAAACACAGAAATTGCATCGGAATTAAATAAAAATGGCACAATGCCGACTCAAGTACAAGAAGACTGGCTCTTCTTACTGTCTATGTTTTGAACCATTCCTGTGACACTAGTCATGGATTCCAATGCATCACTGCTGGTTTACTGAATCCCTCCGACCCTCTTATTGACGATGAAACACAGAAAATGCATCGGAATTAAAGACAAAAGGCACAATGCTGACTTAAGTAGTAAAAGACTGCCTCTTCTTACTGTCTATGTTATGAACCATTCCTGTGACGCTAGCTATAGATTCCGATGCTTCACTTCAGGTGTACTGTATCGCTCTGACCGTCGTATTGACGATGAAACACAGAAATTGCATCGGAATTAAATACAAATGGCACAATGCCGACTTAAGTACAAAAAGACTAACTCTTCCTACTCTCTATGCTTTGAACCATTCCTGTGACACTAGTCATGGATTCCAATGCATCACTGCAGGTTTACTGAATCCCTCTGACCCTCTTATTGAGGATGAAACACAGAAAATGCATCGGAATTAAACACAAAAGGCACAATGCTGACTTAAGTAGTAAAAGACTGCCTCTTCTTACTGTCTATGTTATGAACCATTCCTGTGACGCTAGCTATAGATTCCGATGCTTCACTTCAGGTGTACTGTATCGCTCTGACCGTCGTATTGACGATGAAACACAGAAATTGCATCGGAATTAAATACAAAAGGCACAATGCCGACTCAAGTACAAAAAGACTGGCTATACCTCCTGTCTATGTTTTGAACCATTCCTGTGACACTAGTTATAGATTCCGATGCGTCACTTCAGGTTTACTGTATCCAGATGACCTACTTATTGACGATGAAACACAGAAATTGCATCGGAATTAAATACAAAAGGCACAATGCCGACTCATGTACAAGAAGACCATCTCCTCTTACTGCCTATGTTTTGAGCCTTTCCTCTGAGACCGGTTTTAGTTTCCGATGCTTCACTTCAGGTTTACTGTATCCCTTGGACCTTCTTATTGACGCCGAAACACAGAGATTGCATCGGAATTAAATAGAAAAGCGACAATGCCGACTTAAGTACAAGCAAATTGACTCTTCTTACTGTCTATGTTTTGAACCATTCCTGTGACACTAGTAATAGATTCCGATGCTTCACTTCAGGTTTACAGTATCCCTCTGACCTTCTTATTGACGATGAAACACAGAAATTGCATAGCAATTACATACAAACGGCACAATGCCGACTTAAGTACAAGAAAACTGACTCTTCTTACTGTCTATGTTTTGAACCATTCCTGTGACACTAGTTATAGATGCCGATGGTTCACTTCAGGTTTTCTGTATCCCTCTGACCTTCTTGTTGACAAGGAAACACAGAAATTGAATCGGAATTAAATACAAATGGCACAATGCCGACCTAAGTACAAGAGAACGGACTCTTCTTACTGTTAAAGTTTTGAACCATTCCTGTGACACTAGTAATAGATTCCGATGCTTCACTTCATGTTTACTGTATCCCTGTGACCTTCTTATTGACGATGAAACACAGAAATTTCAATCGGAATTAAATACAAATGGCACAATGCCGAATTAAATACAAGAAAACTGACTCTTCTAACTGTCTATGTTTTGAACCATTCCTGTGACACTAGTTATAGATTCCGATGCTTCACTTCAATCTTACTGTATCCCTCTGACCTTCTAATTGACGATGCAACACGTAAATTGCATCGGAATTAAATACAAAAGGCACAATGCCGACTTAAGTACAAGAAGACTGACTCTTCTTACTGTCTATGTTTTGAACCATTCCTGTGACACTAGTTATAGATTCCGATGCTTCACTTCAGGTTTAGTGTACCCTCTGACCTTCTTATTGACGATGAAACACAGAAATTTCGTCGGAATTAAATACAAAAGGCACAATGCCGAGTCAGGTACAAGAAGACTGGTTCTTCTTACTGTCTATGTTTTGAACCATTCCTGTGACACTAGTTACGGATTCCGATGCTTCACTTCAGGTTTACTGTGTCCCATTGACCTTCGTATTGACGATGAATCACAGAAATTGCATCGGAATGAAGTACAAACGGCACAATGCCGACTTAAGTACAAAAAGACTGACTCTTCTTACTCTCTATGTTTTGAACCATTCCTGTGACACTAGTTATAGATTCCGATGCTTCACTTCAGGTTTACTGTATCCCTCTGACCTTCTTATTGGCGATAAAACACAGAAATGGCATCGGTATTATATACAAAAGGCTCAATGCCGACTTAAGTACGAGAAGACTGACTCTTCTTATTGTCTATGTTTTGAACCATTCCTGTGACACCTAGTTATAGATTCAGACGCTTCACTTCACGTTTACTGTATCCCTCTGTCCGTCGTACTGACGATGAAACTCAGAAATTGCATCGGAATTAAACACAAATGGCACAATGCCGACTCAAGTACAAGAAGACTGGCTCTACTTACTGTCTATGTTTTGAACCTTTCCTGTGAGACCGGTTTTAGATTCTGATGCTTTACTTCAGGTTTACTGTATCCCTTGGACCTTGTTATTGACAACGAACACAGAAATTGCATCGGAATTAAATAGAAAAGGCACAATGCCGACTTAAGTCAAGAAAACAGACTCTTCTTAATATCTATGATTTGAACCATTCCTGTGACACTAGTTATGGATTTCGATGCATCACTTCAGGTTTACTGTATCCCTCTGACCCTCTTATTCGCGATGGAACACAGAAAATGCATCACAATTAAATACAAAATGCACAATGCCGACTTAAGTACTAGAAGACTGACTATTCTTACTGTCTATGTTTTGAACCATTCCTGTGACACTAGTTATAGACTCCGATGCATCACATCAGGTTTACTGTAACCCTCTGACCGTCGTATTGACGATGAAACACAGAAATTGCTTCGGAATTAAATACAAAATGCATAATGCCGACTCAAGTACAAGAAGACTGGCTATACTTCCTGTCTATGTTATAAACCATTCCTGTGACACTAGTTATAGATTCCGATGCTTCACTTCTGGTGTTCTGTATCTCTCTGACCGTCGTATTTACGATGAAACACAGAAATTGCATCGGAATTAAATACAAATGCACAATGCCGACTCAAGTACAAGAAGACTGGCTATACCTCCTGTCTATATTTTGAACCATTCCTGTGCCACTAGTTATAGATTCCGATGCTTCACTTCAGGTTTACTGTATCCAGATGACTTTCTTATTGACGATGAAACACAGAAATTGCATCGGAATTAAATACAAAAGGCACAATGCCGACTCATGTACAAGAATACCATCTCCTCTTACTGCCTATGTTGTGAACCTTTCCTCTGAGACTGGTTTTAGATTCCGATGCTTCACTTCGGGTTTACTGTATCCCTTGGACCTTCTTATTGACGCCGAAACACAGAAATTGCATCGGAATTAAATAGAAAAGCGACCATGCCGACTTAAGTACAAGCAAATTGACTCTTCTTACTGTCTATGTTTTGAACCATTCCTGTGACACTAGTAATAGATTCCGATGCTTCACTTCAGGTTTACAGTATCCCTCTGACCTTCTTACTGACGATGAACACAGAAATTGCATAGGAATTACATACAAAAGGCACAATGCCAACATAAGTACAAGAAAACTGACTCTTGTTACTGTCTATGTTTTGAACCATTCCTGTGACACTAGTTATAGATTCCGATGCTTTACTTCAGGTTTACTGTACCCCTCTGACCTTCTTATTGACGAGGAAACACAGATATTGCTTCGGAATTAATTACAAAAGGCACAATGCCGACTTAAGTACAAGAAGGCTGACCCTTCTTACTGGCTATGTTTGAACCATTCCTGAGACACTAGTTATAGATTCCGATGCTTCACTTCAGGTTTACTGTATCCCTCTGACCATCTTATTGACGATGAAACACGTAAATTGCATCGGAATTAAATACAAAAGGCACAATGCCGACTTAAGTACAAGAAGACTGACTCTTCTTACTGTCTATGTTTTGAACCATTCCTGTGACACTAGTTATAAATTCCGATGTTTCACTTCAGGTTTACTGTATCCCTCTGACCTTCGTATTGACGATGAAACACAGAAATTGCATCGGAATTAAATACAAAAGGCACAATGCCGACTTAGGTATAAAAAGACTGACTCTTCTTACTCTCTATGATTTGAACCATTCCTGTGACACTAGTTATAGATTCCGATGCTTCACTCAGGTTTACTGTATCCCTCTGACCGTCGTACTGACGCTGATACACAGAAATTGCATCGGAATTAAATACAAAATGGCACAATGCCGACTCATGTACAAGACGACTGGCTCTTCCTACTGCCTATGTTTTGAACCTTTCCTCTGAGACCGGTTTTAGATTCCGATGCTTCGCATCAGGTTTATTGTATCCCTTGGACCTTCTTATTGACGATGAATCACAGATATTGCATCGGAATTACATACAAAAGGCACAATGCCGACTTAAGTACAAGAAAACTGACTCCTCTTACTGTCTATGTTTTGAACCATTCCTGTGACACTAGTTATAGATTCCGATGCTTCACTTCAGGTTTACTGTATCCCTCTGACCTTCTTATTGACAATGAAACACAGAAATTGCATCGGAATTAAATTCAAAAAGGCACAATGCCGACCTAAGTACAAGAAAACTGACTCTTCTTACTGTTTATGCTTTGAACCTTTCCTGTGACACTAGTTATAGATTCCGCTGCTTCACTTCAGGTTTACTGTATCCCTCTGACCTTCTTATTGACGACGAAACACAGAAACTGCATCGGAATTAAATACAAAAGGCACAATGCCGACTGAAGTACATGAAGACTGGCTCTTCTTACTGTCGATGTTTGAACCATTTCTGTGAAACTAGTTATAGATTCCGATGCTTCACTTCAGGTTTACTGTATCCCTCTGACCTTCTTATTGACGAAGAAACACAGATATTGCTTCAGAATTAATTACAAAAGGCACAATGACGACTTAAGTACAAGAAGACTGACTCTTCTTACTGTCTATGTTTTGAACCATTCCTGTGACACTAGTTGTAGATTCCGATGTTTAACTTCATTTTTACTGTATCCCTTTGACCTTCGTATTGACGATGAAACACAGAAATTGCATCGGAATTAAATACAAAAGGCACAATGCCGACTTAGGTATAAAAAGACTGACTCTTCTTACTCTCTATGATTTGAACCATTCCTGTGACACTAGTTATAGATTCCGATGCTTCACTTCAGGTTTACTGTATCCCTCTGACCGTCGTACTGACGCTGATACACAGAAATTGCATCGGAATTAAATACAAATGGCACAATGCCGACTCATGTACAAGACGACTGGCTCTTCCTACTGCCTATGTTTTGAACCTTTCCTCTGAGACCGGTTTTAGATTCCGATGCTTCGCATCAGGTTTATTGTATCCCTTGGACCTTCTTATTGACGATGAAACACAGATATTGCATCGGAATTACATACAAAAGGCACAATGCAGACTTAAGTACAAGAAAACTGACTCTTCTTACTGTCTATGTTTTGAACCATTCCTGTGACACTAGTTATAGATTCCGATGCTTCACTTCAGGTTTACTGTATCCCTCTGACCTTCTTATTGACAATGAAACACAGAAATTGCATCGGAATTAAATACAAAAGGCACAATGCCGACTTAAGTACAACAAAACTGACTCTTCTTACTGTTTATGCTTTGAACCATTCCTGTGACACTAGTTATAGATTCCGCTGCTTCACTTCAGGTTTACTGTATCCCTGTGACCTACTTATTGACGATGAAACACAGAAATTGCATCGGAATTAAATACAAAAGGCACAATGCCGACTTAAGTACAAGAAAACTGACTCTTCTTACTGTCTATGTTTTGAACCATTCCTGTGACACTAGTTATAGATTCCAATGCTTCACTTCAGGTTTACTGTATCCCTCTGACCATCTTATAGACGATGAAACACGTAAATTGCATCGGAATTATATACAAAAGGCACAATGCCGACTTAAGTACAAGAAGACTGATCCTTCTTACTGTCTATGTTTTGAACCATTCCTGTGACACTAGTTATAGATTCCGATGCTTCACTTCAGGTTTACTGTACCCCTCTGACCTTCGTATTGACCATGAAACACAGAAACTGCATCGGAACTAAATACAAAAGGCACAATGCCGTCT
Source organism: Schistocerca piceifrons (assembly GCF_021461385.2). NCBI lineage: Eukaryota > Metazoa > Arthropoda > Insecta > Orthoptera > Acrididae > Schistocerca > Schistocerca piceifrons. The sequence continues at coordinate 74,851 of NW_025727937.1, forward strand.
TAAGTACAAAAAGACTGACTCTTCTTTCTGTCTATGTTTTGAACCATTCCTGTGACACTAGTTATAGATTCCGATGCTTCACTTCAGGTTTACTGTATCCCTCTGACCTTCTTATTGACGATGAAACACAGAAATTACATCGGAATGACTTACAAAAGGCACAATGCCGACTTAAGTACAAGAAAACTGACCCTTCTTACTGTCTATGTTTTGAACCATTACTGAGACCCTAGTTGTAGATTCCGATGCTTCACTTCAGGTTTACTGTATCCCTATGACATTCTTATTGACGATGAAACACGTAAAATGCATCGGAATTAAATACAAAAGGCACAATGCCGACTTAAGTACAAGAAGACTGACTCTTCTTATTGTCTATGTTTTGAACCGTTCCTGTGACAGTAGTTATAGATTCCGATGCTTCACTTCAGGTTTACTGTAACCCTCTGACCTTCGTATTGACGATGAAACACAGAAATTGCATCGGAATTAAATACAAAAGGCACAAAGCCGACTCAAGTACAAGAAGACTGGCTCTTCTTACTGTGTAGGTTTCGAACCATTTCTGTGAAACTAGTTATAGATTCCGATGCTTGACTTCAGGTTTACTGTATCCCTGTGACCTTCTTATTGACGATGAAACACAGAAATTGCATCGGAATTACATACAAAAGGCACCATGCCGACTTAAGTACAAAAAGACTGACTCTTTTTTACTGTCTATGTTTGAACCATTCCTGTAACACTAGTTATAGATTCCGATGCTTCACTTCAGGTTAACTGTATCCCTCTGACTCTCTTATTGACGATGAAACACTGAAAATGCATTAAATTAAATACAAAAGGCACAATGCCGACTTAAGTAGTAAAAGACTGACTCTTCTTACTGTCTATGTTTTGAACCATTCCTGTGACACTAGTTATAGATTTCGATGCTTCACGTCAGGTTTACTGTATCCAGCTGACCTTCTTATTGACGATGAAGCACAGAAATAGCATCGGAATTAAATACAAAAGGCACAATGCCGACTTAAGTACAAGAAAACTGACTCTTCTTGGTGTATATGTTTTGAACCATTCCAGTGACACTAGTTATAGATTCCAATGCTTCACTTCAGGTTTACTGTATCCCTCTGACATCTTATTGACGATGAAACACATAAATTGCATCGGAATTAAATACAAAAGGCACAATGCCGACTTAAGTACAAGAAGACTGACTCTTCTTACTGTCTATGTTTTGCAACATTCCTGTGACACTAGTTATAGATTCCGATGCTTCACTTCAGGTTTACTGTATCCCTCAGACCTTCTTATTGACGATGAAAACAGAAATTGCATCGGAATTAAATACAAAAGGCACAATGCCGACTCAAGTACAAGATGACTGGCTCTTCTTACTGTCTATGATTGAACCATTTCTGTGACACTAGTTATAGAATCCGATTCTTCACTTCAGGTTTACTGTATCCCTCTGACCTTCTTATTGACGAAGAAACACTGATATTGCCTCGCAATTAAATACAAAAGGCTCAATGCCGACTTAAGTACAAGAAGACTGACCCTTCTTACTGTCTATGTTTTGAACCATTCCCGTTACACTAGTTATAGATTCCGATGCCTCATTTCAGTTTTACTGTATCCCTCTGACCTTCGTATTGACGATGAAACACAGAAATTGCATCGGAATTAAATACAAAAGGCACAATGCCGACTTAAGTACAAGAAGACTGACTCTTCTTACTGTCTATGTTTTGAACCATTCCTGTGACACTAGTTATAGATTCCGATGCTTCACTTCAGGTTTACTGCATCCCTCAGACCTTCTTATTGGCGATGAAACACAGAAAATGCATCGGAATTAAATACAAAAGGCACAATGCCGACTCAAGTACAAGATGACTGGCTCTTCTTACTGTCTATGATTGAACCATTTCTGTGACACTAGTTGTAGATTCCGATTCTTCACTTCAGGTTTACTGTATCCCTCTGACCTTCTTATTGACAAAGAAACACTGATATTGCCTCGGAATTAATACAAAAGGCACAATGCCGACCTAAGTACAAGAGAACTAACTCTTCTTACTGTTTAAGCTTTGAACCATTCCTGTGACACTAGTTATAGATTCCGATGGTTCACTTCATGTTTACTGTATCTCTGTGACCTTCTTATTGACTATGAAACACGTAAATTGCATCGGAATTAAATACAAAAGGCACAATGACGTCTTAAGTACAAGACGACTGACTTATCTTACTGTCTATGTTTTGAACCATTCCTGTGACACTAGTTATAGATTCCGATGCTTCACTTCAGGTTTACTGCATCCCTCAGACCTTCTTATTGGCGATGAAACACAGAAAATGCATCGGAATAAAATACAAAAGGCACAATGCCGACTCAAGCACAAGAAGACTGTCTCTTCTTACTGTCTATGTTTGAACCATTTCTGTGACACTAGTTATAGATTCCGATGCTTCACTTTAGGTTTACTGTATCCCTCTGACCTTCTTATTGCCGAAGAAACACAGATATTGCTTCGGAATTAATTACAAAAGGCACAATGCCGACTTAAGTACAAGATGACTGACCCTTCTTACTGTCAATGTTTTGAACCATTCCTGTGACACTAGTTAAAGATTCCGATGCTTCACTTCAGGTTTACTGTATCCCTCTGAGCTTCTTATTGACGATGAAACACAGAAATTGCATCGGAATTAAATGCAAAAGGCACAATGCCGACTTAAGTACAAGAAAACTGACTCTTCTTACTGTCTATGTTTTGAACCATTCCTGTGACACTAATTATAGATTCCAATGCTTCACTTCAGGTTTTCTGTATCCCTCTGACCTTCTTATTGACGATGAAACACAGAAATTGCATCGGAATTAAATACAAATGGCACAATGCCGACTTAAGTACAAGACGACTGACTTTTCTTACTGTCTATGTTTTGAACCATTCCTGTGACACTAGTTATAGATTCCGATGCTTCACTTCAGGTTTACTGTATCCCTCTGACCTTCTTATTGACGAAGAAACACAGATATTGCTTCGGAATTAAATACAAAAGGCACAATGCCGACTTAAGTACAAGAAGACTGACTCTTCTTACTCTCTATGATTTGAACCATTCCTGTGACACTAGTTATAGATTCCGATGCTTCACTTCAGGTTTACTGTATCCCTCTGACCATCTTATTGACGATGAAACACGTAAATTGCATCGGAAATAAATACAAAAGGCACAATGCCGACTTAAGTACAAGAAGACTGACTCTTCTTACTGTCTATGTTTTGAACCATTCCTGTGACACTAGTTATAGATTCCGATGCTTCACTTCAGGTTTACTGTATCCCTCTGACCTTCTTATTGACAATGAAACACAGAAATTGCATCGGAATTAAATACAAAAGGCACAATGCCGACCTAAGTACAAGACAACTGACTCTTCTTACTGTTTATGCTTTGAAACATTCCTGTGACACTAGTTATAGATTCCGCTGCTTCACTTCAGAATTACTGTATCCCTGTGACCTTCTTATTGACGATGAAACGCAGAAATTGCATCGGAATTAAATACAAAAGGCACAATGCCGACTCAAGTAGAAGAATACTGGCTCTTCTTACTGTCGATGTTTGAACCATTTCTGTGACACTATTTATAGAGTCCAATGCTTCACTTCAGGTTTACTGTATCCATCTGACCTTCTTATAGACGATGAAACACGTAAATTGCATCGGAATTAAATAAAAAAGGCACAATTCCGGTTTAAGTACAAGAAGACTGACTCTTCTTCATGTCTATGATTTGAACCATTCCTGTGACACTAGTTATAGATTCCGATGCTTCACTTCAGGATTACTGTATCCCTCTGACCTTGTTATTGACGACGAAACACATAAATTGCATCGGAATTAAATACAAAAGGCACAATGCCGACTCAAGTACAAGAATACTGGCTCTTCTTACTGTCGATGTTTGAACCATTTCTGTGACACTAGTTACAGATTCCGATTCTTCACTTCAGGTTTACTGTATCCCTCTGACCTTCATATTGACGAAGAAACACAGATATTGCCTCGGAATTAAATACAAAAGGCACAATGGCGACTTAAGTACAAGAAGACTGATCCTTCTTACTGTCTATGTTTTGAACCATTCCTGTGACACTAGTTATAGATTCCGATGCTTCACTTCAGGTTTACTGTACCCCTCTGACCTTCGTATTGACCATGAAACACAGAAATTGCAACGGAACTAAATACAAAAGGCACAATGCCGTCTTAAGTACAAAAAGACTTACTCTTCTTTCTGTCTATGTTTTGAACCATTCCTGTGACACTAGTTATAGATTCCGATGCTTCACTTCAGGTTTACTGTATCCCTCTGACCTTCTTATTGCCGATGAAACACAGAAATTGCATCGGAATGACATACTAAAGGCACAATGCCGACTTAAGTACAAGAAAACTGACTCTTCTTACTGTCTATGTTTTGAACCATGACTGTGACACTACTTATAGATTCCGATGCTTCACTTCAGGTTTACTGTATCCCTCTGACCTTCTTATTGACGAAGAAACACAGATATTGCTTCGGAATTAAATACAAAAGGCACAATGCCGACTTAAGTACAAGAAGACTGACTCTTCTTACTGTCTATGTTTTGAACCATTCCTGTGACACTAGTTATAGATTCCGATGTTTCACTTCAGGTTTACTGTATCCCTCTGACCTTCGTATTGACGATGAAACACAGAAATTGCATCGGAATTAAATACAAAAGGCACAATGCCGACTTAGGTATAAAAAGACTGACTCTTCTTACTCTCTATGATTTGAACCATTCCTGTGACACTAGTTATAGATTCCGATGCTTCACTTCAGGTTTACTGTATCCCTCTGACCATCTTATTGACGATGAAACACGTAAATTGCATCGGAAATAAATACAAAAGACACAATGCCGACTTAAGTACAAGAAGACTGACTCTTCTTACTGTCTATGTTTTGAACCATTCCTGTGACAGTAGTTATAGATTCCGATGCTTCACTTCAGGTTTACTGTATCCCTCTGACCTTCTTATTGACAATGAAACACAGAAATTGGATCGGAATTAAATACAAAAGGCACAATGCCGACCTAAGTACAAGACAACTGACTCTTCTTACTGTTTATGCTTTGAACCATTCCTGTGACACTAGTTATAGATTCCAATGCTTCACTTCAGGTTTACTGTATCCATCTGACCTTCTTATAGACGATGAAACACGTAAATTGCATCGGAATTAAATACAAAAGGCACAATTCCGGTTTAAGTACAAGAAGACTGACTCTTCTTCATGTCTATGATTTGAACCATTCCTGTGACACTAGTTATAGATTCCGATGCTTCACTTCAGGATTACTATATCCCTCTGACCTTGTTATTGACGACGAAACACATAAATTGCATCGGAATTAAATACAAAAGGCACAATGCCGACTCAAGTAGAAGAATACTGGCTCTTCTTACTGTCGATGTTTGAACCATTTCTGTGACACTAGTTACAGATTCCGATTCTTCACTTCAGGTTTACTGTATCCCTCTGACCTTCATATTGACGAAGAAACACAGATATTGCCTCGGAATTAAATACAAAAGGCACAATGGCGACTTAAGTACAAGAAGACTGATCCTTCTTACTGTCTATGTTTTGAACCATTCCTGTGACACTAGTTATAGATTCCGATGCTTCACTTAAGGTTTACTGTACCCCTCTGACCTTCGTATTGACCATGAAACACAGAAATTGCAACGGAACTAAATACAAAAGGCACAATGCCGTCTTAAGTACAAAAAGACTTACTCTTCTTTCTGTCTATGTTTTGAACCATTCCTGTGACACTAGTTATAGATTCCGATGCTTCACTTCAGGTTTACTGTATCCCTCTGACCTTCTTATTGCCGATGAAACACAGAAATTGCATCGGAATGACATACTAAAGGCACAATGCCGACTTAAGTACAAGAAAACTGACTCTTCTTACTGTCTATGTTTTGAACCATGACTGTGACACTAGTTATAGATTCCGATGCTTCACTTCAGGTTTACTGTATCCCTCTGACCTTCTTATTGACGAAGAAACACAGATATTGCTTCGGAATTAAATACAAAAGGCACAATGCCGACTTAAGTACAAGAAGACTGACTCTTCTTACTGTCTATGTTTTGAACCATTCCTGTGACACTAGTTATAGATTCCGATGTTTCACTTCAGGTTTACTGTATCCCTCTGACCTTCGTATTGACGATGAAACACAGAAATTGCATCGGAATTAAATACAAAAGGCACAATGCCGACTTAGGTATAAAAAGACTGACTCTTCTTACTCTCTATGATTTGAACCATTCCTGTGACACTAGTTATAGATTCCGATGCTTCACTTCAGGTTTACTGTATCCCTCTGACCATCTTATTGACGATGAAACACGTAAATTGCATCGGAAATAAATACAAAAGACACAATGCCGACTTAAGTACAAGAAGACTGACTCTTCTTACTGTCTATGTTTTGAACCATTCCTGTGACACTAGTTATAGATTCCGATGCTTCACTTCAGGTTAACTGTATCCAGCTGACCTTCTTATTGACGATGAAACACAGAAATTGCATCGGAATTAGATACAAAAGGCACAATGCCGATTTAAGTACAAGAAAACTGACTCTTCTTAGTGTATATGTTTTGAACCATTCCAGTGACACTAGTTATAGATTCCAATGCTTCACTTCAGGTTCACTGTATCCCTCTGACCTTCTTATTGACGATGTAACACATAAATTGCATCGGAATTAAATACAAAAGGCACAATGCCGACTTAAGTACAAGAAGACTGACTCTTCTTACTGTCCATGTTTTGAAACATTCCTGTGACACTAGTTATAGATTCCGATGCATCACTTCAGGTTTACTGTATCCCTCAGACCTTCTTATTGACGATGAAAACAGAAATTGCATCGGAATTAAATACAAAAGGCACAATGCCGACTCAAGTACAAGATGACTGGCTCTTCTTACTGTCTATGATTGAACCATTTCTGTGACACTAGTTACAGAATCCGATTCTTCACTTCAGGTTTACTGTATCCCTCTGACCTTCGTATTGACGAAGAAACACTGATATTGCTTCGGAATTAAATACAAAAGGCTCAATGCCGACTTAAGTACAAGAAGACTGAACCTTCTTACTGTCTATGCTTTGAACCATTCCCGTTACACTAGTTATAGATTCCGATGCTTCATTAGAGTTTTACTGCATCCCTCTGACCTTCGTATTGACGATGAAACACTGAAATTGCATCGGAATAAAATACAAAAGGCACAATGCCGACTCAAGTACAAGAAGACTGTCTCTTCTTACTGTCTATGTTTGAACCATTTCTGTGACACTAGTTATAGATACCGATGCTTCACTTCAGGTTTACTGTATCCCTCTGACCCTCTTATTGACGAAGAAACATAGATATTGCATGGGAATTAATTGCAAACGGCACAATGCCGACTTAAGTACAAGATGACTGACCCTTCTTACTGTCTACGTTTTGAACCATTCCTGTGACACTAGTTATTGATTCCGATGCTTCACTTCAGGTTTACTGTATCCCTCTGAGCTTCTTATTGACGATGAAACACAGAAATTGCATCGGAATTAAATACAAAAGGCACAAAGCCGACTTAAGTACAAGAAAACTGACTCTTCTTACTGTCTATGTTTTGAACCATTCCTGTGACACTAGTTATAGATTCCAATGCTTCACTTCAGGTTTACTGTATCCCTCTGACCTTCGTATTGACGATAAAACACAGAAATTGCATCTGAATTAAATAGAAAAGGCACAATGCCGACTTAAGTACAAGAAGACTGGCTCTTCTTACTGTCTACGTTTGAAGCATTTCTGTGACACAAGTTATAGATTCCGATTCTTCACTTCAGGTTTACTGTATCCCTCTGACCTTCTTATTGACGAAGAAACACAGATATTGCCTCGGAATTAAATACGAAAGGCACAGTGCCGACTTAAGTACAAGATGACAGACCCTTCTTACTGTCTATGTTTTGAACCATTCCTGTGACACTAGTTATAGATTCCGATGCTTCACTTCAGGTTTACTGTATCCCTCTGACCTTCGTATTGACGATAAAACACAGAAATTGCATCTGAATTAAATAGAAAAGGCACAATGCCGACTTAAGTACAAAAAGACTGACTCTTCTTACTGACTATGTTTGAACCATTCCTGTGACACTAGTTTTAGTTTCCGATGCTTCACTTCAGGTTTACTATATCCCTCTGACCCTCTTATTGACGATGAAACACTGAAAATGCATTGGAACTATATACAAAAGGCACAATGCCGACTTAAGTAGTAAAAGACTGACTCTTCTTTCTGTCTATGTTTTGAACCATTCCTGTGACACTAGTTATGGATTCCGATGCTTCACTTCAGGTATACTGTATCCAGCTGACCTTCGTATTGACGATGAATCACAGAAATTGCATCGAAATTAAATACAAAAGGCACAATGCCGACCTAAGTACAAGAAAACTGATTCTTCTTACTGTTTATGCTTTGAACCATTCCTGTGACACTAGTTATAAATTCCGCTGCTTCACTTCAGGTTTACTGAATCCCTGTGACCTTCTTATTGACGATGAAACACAGAAATTGCATCGGAATTAAATACAAAATGCACAATGCCGACTTAAGTACAAGAAAACTGACTCTTCTTAGTGTATGTGTTTTGAACCATTCCAGTGACACTAGTTATAGATTGCAATGCTTCACTTCAGGTTTACTGTATCCCTCTGACCTTCTTATTGACGATGAAACACATAAATTGCATCGGAAATAAATACAAAAGGCACAATGCCGACTTAAGTACAAGACGACTGACTTTTCTTACTGTCTATGTTTTGAACCATTCCTGTGACACTAGTAATAGATTCCGATTCTTCACTTCAGGTTTACTGTATCACTCTGACCTTCTTATTGACGAAGAAACACAGATAATGCCTCGGAATTAAATACGAAAGGCACAATGCCGACTTAAGTACAAGATGACTGACCCCTCTTACTGTCTATGTTTTGAACCATTCCTGTGACACTAGTTATGGATTCCGATGATTCACTTCAGGTTTACTGTATCCCTCTGACCTTCGTATTGACGATGAAACACAGAAATTGCATCGGAATTAAATACAAAAGGCACAATGCCGACTTAAGTACAAAAAGACTGACTCCTCTTACTGTCTATGTTTGAACCATTCCTGTGACACTAGTTATAGATTCCGATGCTTCACTTCAGGTTTAATGTATCCCTCGGACCTTCTTATTGACGATGAAACACAGAAATTGCATCGGAATTAAATACAAAAGGCACAATGCCGACCCATGTGCAAGAAGACCAACTCTTCTTACTGCCTGTGTTTTGAACCTTTCCTCTGAGACCGGTTTTTGTTTCCGATGCCTCACTTCAGTTTTACTGTATCCCTTGGACGTTCTTATTGACGCCGAAACACAGAAATTGCATCGGAATTAAATAGGAAAGCGACAATGCCGAATAAAGTACAAGAAAATTGACTCTTCTTACTGCCTATGTTTTGAACCATTCCTGTGACACTAGTAATAGATTCCGATGCTTCACTTCAGGTTTACTGTATCCCTCTGACCTTCTTATTGACAATGAAACACAGAAATTGCATCGGAATTAAATACAAAAGGCACAATGCCGACTCAAGTACAAGATAACTGGCTCTTCTTACTGTCTATGATTGAACCATTTCTGTGACACTAGTTATAGATTCCGATTCTTCACTTCAGGTTTACTGTATCCCTCTGACCTTCTTATTGACGCCGAAAAACAGAAATTGCATCGCAATTAAATAGAAAAGCGACAATGCCGACTTATGTACAAGAAAATAGACTCTTCTTACTGTCTATGTTTTGAACCATTCCTGTGACACTAGTAATAGATTCCGATGCTTCACTTCAGGTTTACTGTATCCCTCTGACCTTCTTATTGACGATGAAACACAGAAATTGCAGAGGAATTACATACAACAAGCACAATGCCGACTTAAGTAGAAGAAAACTGACTCTTCTTACTGTCTATGTTTTGAACCATTCCTGTGACACTAGTTATAGATTCCGATGCTTCACTTCAGGTTTACTGTATCCCTCTGACCTTCTTGTTGACAATGAAACACAGAAATTGCATCGGAATTAAATACAAAAGGCACAATGCCGACCTAAGTACAAGTGAACTGACTCTTCTTACTGTTTAAGTTTTGAACCATTCCTGTGACACTAGTTATAGATTCCGATGCTTCACTTCTTGTTTACTGTATCCCTGTGACCTTCTTATTGACGATGACACACAGAAATAGCATCGGAATTAAATACAAAAGGCACAATGCCGACTTAAGTACAAGACGACTGACTTTTCTTACAGTCTATGTTTGAATCATTCCTGTGACACTAGTTATAGATTCCGATGCTTCACTTCAGGTTAACTGTATCCCTCTGACCTTCGTATTAACGATGAAACACTGAAATTGCATCGGAATAAAATACAAAAGGCACAATGCCGACTCAAGTACAAGAAGACTGTCTCTTCTTACTGTCTATGTTTGAACCATTTCAGTTACACTAGTTATAGATTCCGATGCTTCGGTTCAAGTTTACTGTATCCCTCTGACCTTCTTATTGACGAAGAAACACAGATATTGCTTCGGAATTAATTACAAAAGGCACAATGCCGACTTAAGTACATGATGACTGACCCTTCTTACTGACTATGTTTTGAACCATTCCTGTGACACTAGTTATAGATTCCAATGCTTCACTTCAGGTTTACTGTATCCCTCTGAGCTTCTTATTGACGATGAAACACAGAAATTGCATCGGAATTAAATACAAAAGGCACAATGCCGACTTAAGTACAAGAAAACTGACTTTTCTTACTGTCTATGTTTGAACCTTTCCTGTGACACTAGTTATGGATTCCAATGCTTCATTTAAGGTTTACTGTATACCTCTGACCTTCTTATTGACGATGACACACAGAAATTGCATCGGAATTAAATACAGAAGGCACAATGCCGACTTAAGTACAAGAAAACAGACTCTTCTTACTCTCTATGTTTTGAACCAATTCTGTGACACTAGTTATAGATTCCGATGCTTCACTTCAGGTTTACTGTACCCCTCAGACCTTCTTATTGACGATGAAACACAGAAAATGCATCGGAATTAAATACAAAAAGCACAATGCCGACTCAAGTACACGAAGACTGGCTCTTCTTACTGTCTATGTTTGAAGCATTTCTGTGACAATAGTTATAGATTTCGATTCTTCACTTCAGGTTTACTGTATCCCTCTGACCTTCTTATTGACGAAGAAACACAGATATTGCCTCGGATTTAAATACGAAAGGCACAATGCCGACTTAAGTACAAGATGACTGACCCTTCTTACTGTCTATGTTTTGAACCATTCCTGTGACACTAGTTATAGATTCCGATGCTTCACTTCAGGTTTACTGTATCCCTCTGACCTTCGTATTGACGAAGAAACACAGAAATTGCATCGGAATTAAATACAAAAGGCACAATGCCGACTTAAGTACAAAAAGGCTGACTCTTCTTACTGTCTATGTTTGAACCATTCCTGTGACACAAGTTACAGATTCCGATGCTTCACATCAGGTTTACTGTATCCCTCTGACCCTCTTATTGACGATGAAACACTGAAAATGCATTGGAATTAAATACAAAAGGCACAATGCCGACTTAAGTAGTAAAAGACTGACTCTTCTTACTGTCTATGTTTTGAACCATTCCTGTGACACTATTTATAGATTCCGATTCTTCACTTCAGGTTTACTGTATCCCTGTGACCTTCTTATTGACGATGAAACACAGAAATTGCATCGGAATTAAATACAAAAGGAACAATGACGACTTAAGTACAAGTAAACTGACTCTTCTTAGTGTATATGTTTTGAACCATTCCAGTGACACTAGTTATAGATTCCAATGCTTCACTTCAGGTTTACTGTATCCCTCTGACCTTCTTATTGACGATGAAACACATAAATTGCATCGGAATTAAATACAAACGGCACAATGCCGACTTAAGTACAAGAAGACTGTCCCTTCTTACTGTCTATGTTTTGAACCATTCCCGTTACACTAGTTATAGATTCCGATGGTTCATTTCAGTTTTACTGTATCACTCTGACCTTAGTATTGACGATGAAACACAGACATTGCATCGGAATTAAATACAAAAGGCACAGTGCCGACTTAAGTAATAAAAGACTGACTCTTCTTACTGTCTATGATTTGAACCATTCCTGTGACACTAGTTATAGATTCCGATGCAGCACTTCAGGTGTACTGGATCCCTCTGTCCATCTTATTGACGAAGAAACACTGATATTGCCTCGGAATTAAATACAAAAGGCTCATTGCCGACTTAAGTACAAGAAGACTCACCCTTCTTACTGTCTATGCTATGAACCATTCCCGTTACACTAGTTATAGATTCCGATGCTTCACTTCAGTTTTACTGTATCCCTCTGACCTTCGTATTGACGATGAAACACAGAAATTGCATCGGAATTAAATACAAAAGGCACAATGCCGACTTAAGTACAAAAAGACTGACTCTTCTTACTGTCTATGTTTTGAACCATTCCTGTGACACTAGTTATTGATTCCGATGCTTCACTTCAGGTTTACTGTATCCCTCTGACCCTCTTATTGACGATGAAACACAGAAAATGCATCGGAATTAAATACAAAAGGCACAATGCCGACTTCAGTAGTAAAAGACTGACTTTTCTTACTGTCTATGTTTTGAACCATTCCTGTGACACTAGTTATAGATTCCGATGCTTCACTTCAGGTGTACAGGATCCCTCGGACCGTCGTATTGACGATGAAACAGAGAAATTGCATCGGAATTAAATCCAAAAGGCACAAAACCGACTCAAGTACAAGAAGACTGGCTATACTTCCTGTCTATGATTTGAACCATTCCTGTGACACTAGTTATAGATTCCGATGCTTCACTTCAGGTTTACTGTATCCCTTGGACTTTCTTATTGACACCGAAACACAGAAATTGCATCGGAATTAAATAGAAAATCGACAATGCCGACTTATGTACAAGAAAATAGACACTTCTTACTGTCTATGATTTGAACCATTCCTGTGACACTAGTAATAGATTCCGATGCTTCACTTCAGGTTTACTGTATCCCTCTGACCTTCTTGTTGACAATGAAACACAGAAATTGCATCGGAATTAAATACAAAAGGCACAATGCCGACCTAAGTACAAGAGAACTGACTCTTCTTACTGTTTAAGATTTGAACCATTCCTGTGACACTAGTTATAGATTCCGATGCTTCACTTCATGTTTACTGTATCCCTGTGACCTTCTTATTGACGATGAAACACAGAAATTGCATCGGAATTAAATACAAAAGGCACAATGATGACTTAAGTACAAGAAAACAGACTCTTCTCACTCTCTATGCTTTGAACCATTCCTGTGACACTAGTTATAGATTCCGATGCTTCACTTCAGGTTAACTGTATCCCTCTGACCTTCGTATTAACGATGAAACACTGAAATTGCATCGGAATAAAATACAAAAGGCACAAAGCTGACTCAAGTACAAGAAGTATGTCTCTTCTTACTGTCTATGTTTGAACCATTTTTGTGACACTAGTTATAGATTCCGATGCTTCACTCCAGGTTTACTGTATCCCTCTGACCTTCTTATTGACGAAGAAACATAGAAATTGCATCGGAATGAAATAGAAAAGGCACAAAACCGACTCAAGTACAAGAAGACTGGCTATACTTCCTGTCTATGTTTAGAACCATTCCTGTGACACTAGTTATAGATTCCGATGCTTCACTTCACGTTTACTGTATCCCTCTGACATTCTTATTGACGATGAAACACAGAAATTGCATCGGAATTAAATACAAAAGGCACAAAGCCGACTTAAGTACAAGAAAACAGACTCTTCTTACTCTCTATAATTTGAACCATTCCTGTGACACTAGTTATAGATTCCGATGCTTCACTTCAGGTTTACTGTATCCCTCTGACCTTCTTATTGACGATGAAACACGTAAATTGCATCGGAATTAAATACAAAAGGCACAATGCCGACTTAAGTACAAGACGACTGACCTTTCTTACTGTCTATGTTTTGAATCATTCCTGTGACACTAGTTATAGATTCCAATGCTTCACTTCAGGTTAACTGTATCCCTCTGACCTTCGTATTAACGATGAAACACTGAAATTGCATCGGAATTAAATACAAAAGGCACAATGCTGACTCAAGTACAAGAAGACTGTCTCTTCTTCCTGTCTATGTTTGAACCATTTCTGTGACACTAGTCATAGATTCCGATGCTTCACTGCAGGTTTACTGTATCCCTCTGACCTTCTTATTGACGAAGAAAAACAGAAATTGCATCGGAATTAGATACAAAAGGCACAAAACCGACTCAAGTACAAGAAGACTGGCTATACTTCCTGTCTATGTTTTGAACCATTCCTGTGACACTAGTTATAGATTCCGATACTTCGCTTCAGGTTTACTGTATCCCTTGGACCTACTTATTGACGCCGAAACACAGAAATTGAATCGGAATTAAATAGAAAATCGACAATGCCGACTTATGTACAAGAAAATAGACTCTTCTTACTGTCTATGTTTTGAACCATTCCTGTGACACCAGTTATGGATTCCGATGCTTCACTTCAGGTTTACTGTATCCAGCTGACCTTCTTATTGACGATGAAACACAGAAATTGCATCGGAATTAAATACAAAAGGCACAATGCCGACCCATGTGCAAGAAGACCAACTCTTCTTACTGCCTATGTTTTGAACCTTTCCTCTGAGACCGGTTTTTGTTTCCGATGCTTCACTTCAGGTTTACTGAATCCCTGTGACCTTCCTATTGACGATGAAACACAGAAATTTCATCGGAATTAAATACAAAAGGCACAATGCCGACTTAAGTACAAGAAGACTGACTCTTCTTAATGTCTATGTTTTGAACCATTCCTGTGACACTAGTTATACATTCCGATGCTTCACTTCAGGTTTACTGTATCCCTCTGACCTTCTTATTGACGATGAAACACAGAAATTGCATCGGAATTAAATACGAAAGGCACAATGCCGACTCAAGTACAAGATGACTGGCTCTTCTTACTGTCTATGATATAACCATTCCTGTGACACTAGTTATTGATTCCGATGCTTCACTTCAGGTTTACTGTATCCCTCTGACCCTCTTATTGACGATGAAACAATGAAAATGCATCGGAATTAAATACAAAAGGCACAATGCCGACTTAAGTAGTAAAAGACTGACTCTTCTTACTGTCTATGTTTTGAACCATTCCTGTGACACTAGTTATAGATTCCGATGCTTCACTTCAGGTTTACTGTGTCCCTTGGACCTTCTTATTGACGGCGAAACACAGAAATTGCATCGGAATGAAATAGAAAATCGACAATGGCGACTAATGTACAAGAAAATAGACTCTTCTTACTGTCTATGTTTGAACCATTCCTGTGACACTAGTAATGGATTCCGATGCTTCACTTCAGGTTTACTGTATCCCTCTGACCTTCTTGTTGACAATGAAACACCGAAATTGCATCGGAATTAAATACAAAAGGCACAATGCCGACCTAAGTACAAGAGAACTGACTCTTCTTACTGTTTAAGTTTTGAACCATTCCTGTGACACTACTTATAGATTCCGATGCTTCACTTCATGTTTACTGTATCCCTCTGACATTCTTATTGACGATGAAACACAGAAATTTGCATCGGAATTAAATACAAAAGGCACAATGCCGACTTAAGTACAAGAAAACAGACTCTTCTTACTCTCTATAATTTGAACCATTCCTGTGACACTAGTTATAGATTCCGATGCTTCACTTCAGGTTTACTGTATCCCTCTGACCTTCGTGTTGACGAAGAAACACAGAAATTGCATCGGAATTAAATTCAAAAGGCACAATGCCGACTTAAGTACAAAAATTCTGACTCTTCTTACTGTCTATGTTTGAACCATTCCTGTGACACTAGTTATAGATTCCGATGCTTCACTTCATTTTTACTGCATCCCTCTGACCCTCTTATTGACGATGAAACACTGAAAATGCATTGGAATTAAATACAAAAGGCACAATGCCGACTTAAGTAGTAAAAGACTGACTCTTCTTACTGTCTATGTTTGAACCATTCCTGTGACACTAGTTATAGATTCCGATTCTTCACTTCAGGTTTACTGTATCCCTGTGAACTTCTTATTGACGATGAAACACAGAAATTGCATCGGAATTAAATAGAAAAGGCACAATGCCGACTTAAGTACAAGAAAACTGACTCTTCTTAGTGTATATGTTTTGAAACATTCCAGTGACACTAGTTATAGATTCCAATGCTTCACTTCAGGTTTACTGTATCCCTCTGACCTTCTTGTTGACAATGAAACACCGAAATTGCATCGGAATTAAATACAAAAGGCACAATGCCGACCTAAGTACAAGAGAACTGACTCTTCTTACTGTTTAAGTTTTGAACCATTCCTGTTACACTACTTATAGATTCCGATGCTTCACTTCATGTTTACTGTATCCCTCTGACATTCTTATTGACGATGAAACACAGAAATTTGCATCGGAATTAAATACAAAAGGCACAATGCCGACTTAAGTACAAGAAAACAGACTCTTCTTACTCTCTATAATTTGAACCATTCCTGTGACACTAGTTATAGATTCCGATGCTTCACTTCAGGTTTACTGTATCCCTCTGACCTTCTTATTGACGATGAAACACGTAAATTGCATCGGAATTAAATACAAAAGGCACAATGCCGACTTAAGTACAAGACGACTGACTTTTCTTACTGTCTATGTTTTGAATCATTCCTGTGACACTAGTTATAGATTCCGATGCTTCACTTCAGGTTAACTGTATCCCTCTGACCTTCGTATTAACGATGAAACACTGAAATTGCATCGGAATAAAATACAAAAGGCACAATGCTGACTCAAGTACAAGAAGACTGTCTAGTCTTACTGTCTATGTTTCAACCATTTCTGTGACACTAGTTATAGATTCCGATGCTTCACTCCAGATTTACTGTATCCCTCTGACCTTCTTATTGACGAAGAAACACAGAAATTGCATCGGAATTAGATACAAAAGGCACAAAACCGACTCAAGTACAAGAAGACTGGCTATACTTCATGTCTATGTTTTGAACCATTCTTGTGACACTAGTTATAGATTCCGATACTTCACTTCAGGTTTACTGTATCCCTTGGACCTACTTATTGACGCCGAAACACAGAAATTCCATCGGAATTAAATAGAAAATCGACAATGCCGACTTATGTACAAGAAAATAGACTCTTCTTACTGTCTATGTTTTGAACCATTCCTGTGACACCAGTTATGGATACCGATGCTTCACTTCAGGTTTACGTTATCCGGCTGACCTTCTTATTAACGATGAAACACAGAAATTGCATCGGAATTAAATACAAAAGGCACAATGCCGACCCATGTGCTAGAAGACCAACTCTTCTTACTGCCTATGTTTTGAACCTTACCTCTGAGACCGGATTTTGTTTCCGATGCTTCACTTCAGTTTTACTGTATCCCTTGGACCTTCTTATTGACGCCGAAACACAGAAATTGCATCGGAATTAAATAGGAAAGCGACAATGCCGACTTAAGTACAAGAAAATTGACTCTTGTTACTCTCTATGTTTTGAACCATTCCTGTGACCCTAGTTATAGATTCCGATGCTTAACTTCAGGTTTACTGTATCCCTCTGACCTTCTTATTAACAATGGCACACAGAAATTGCATCGGAATTAAATACAAAAGGCACAATGCCGACGTAAGTACAAGAAAACTGATTCTTCTTACTGTTTATGCCTTGAACCATTCCTGTGACACTAGTAATAGATTCCGCTGCTTCACTTCAGGTTTACTGAATCCCTGTGACCTTCTTATTGACGATGAAACACAGAAATTGCATCGGAATTAAATACAAAAGGCACAATGCCGACTTAAGTACAAGAAGACTGACTCTTCTTAATGTCTATGTTTTGAACCATTCCTGTGACACTAGTTATAGGTTCCGATGCTTCACTTCTGGTTTACTGTATCCCTCTGACCTTCTTATTGACGATGAAACACAGAAATTGCATCGGAATTAAATACGAAAGGCACAATGCCGACTCAAGTACAAGATGACTGGCTCTTCTTACTGTCTATGATATAACCATTTCTGTGACACTAGTTATAGATTCCGATTCTTCACTTCAGGTTTACTGTATCCCTCTGACCTTCTTATTGACGAAGAAACACTGATATTGCCTCGGATTTAAATACAAAAGGCTCAATGCCGACTTAAGTACAAGAAGACTGACCCTTCTTACTGTCTATGTTTTGACCCATTCCCGTTACACTAGATATAGATTCCGATGCTTCACTTCAGTTTTACTGTATCCCTCTGACCTTCGTATTGACGATGAAACACAGAAATTGCATTGGAATTAAATACAAAAGGCACAATGCCGACTTAAGTACCAAAAGACTGACTCTTCTTACTGTCTATGTTTTGAACCATTCCTGTGACACTAGTTATTGATTCCGATGCTTCACTTCAGGTTTACTGAATCCCTCTGACCCTCTTATTGACGATGAAACAATGAAAATGCATCGGAATTAAATACAAAAGGCACAATGCCGACTTAAGTAGTAAAAGACTGACTCTTCTTACTGTCTATGTTTTGAACCATTCCTGTGACACTAGTTATAGATTCCGATGCTTCACTTCAGGTTTACTGTATCCCTTGGACCTTCTTATTGACGCCGAAACACAGAAATTGCATCGGAATTAAATAGAAAAGTGACAATGCCGACTTATGTATAAGAAAATAGACTCTTCTTACTGTCTATGTTTTGAACCATTCCTGTGACACTAGTAATAGATTCCGATGCTTCACTTCAGGTTTACTGTATCCCTCTGACCTTCATATTGTCGATGAAACACAGAAATTGCAGAGGAATTTCATACAAAAAGCACAATGCCGACTTATGTAGAAGAAAACTGACTCTTCTTACTGTCTATGTTTTGAACCATTCCTGTGACACTAGTAATAGATTCCGATGCTTCACTTCAGGTTTACTGTATCCCTCCGACCTTCTTGTTGACAATGAAACACAGAAATTGCATCGGAATTAAATACAAAAGGCACAATGCCGACCTAAGTACTAGAGAACAGACTCTTCTTACTGTTTAAGATTTGAACCATTCCTGTGACACTAGTTATAGAATCCGATGCTTCACTTCATGTTTACTGTATCCCTGTGACCTTCTTATTGACGATGAAACACAGAAATTGAATCGGAATTAAATACAAAAGGCACAATGCCGACTCAAGTACAAGAAGACTGTCTCTTCTTACTGTCTATGTTTGAACCATTTCTGTGACACTAGTTATAGATTCCGATGCTTCTGTTCAGGTTTACTGTATCCCTCTGACCTTCTTATTGACGAAGAAACACAGATTTTGCTTCGGAATTAATTACAAAAGGCACAATGCCGACTTAAGTACAAGATGACTGACCCTTCTTACTGTCTATGTTTTGAACCATTCCTGTGACACCAGTTATAGATTCCGACGCTTCACTTCAGGTTTACTGTATCCCTCTGAGCTTCTTATTGACGATGAAACACAGAAATTGCATCGGAGTTAAATACAAAAGGCACAATGCCGACTTAAGTACAAGAAAACTGACTCTTCTTACTGTCTATGTTTGAACCATTCCTGTGACACTAGTTATGGATTCCAATGCTTCACTTCAGGTTTACTGTATCCCTCTGACCTTCTATTTGACGATGAAACACATAAATTGCATCGGAATTAAACACAAAAGCACAATGCCGACTTAAGTACAAGACGACTGACTTTTCTTACCGTCTATGTTTTGAACCATTCCTGTGACACTAGTTATAGATTCCGATGCTTCACTTCAGGTTTACTGTATCCCTCAGACTTTCTTATTGACGATGAAACACAAAAATTGCATCGGAATTAAATACAAAAAGCACAATGCCGACTCAAGTACAAGAAGACTGGCTCTTCTTACTGTCTATGTTTGAAGCATTTCTGTGACACTAGTTATAGATTCCGATTCTTCACTTCAGGTTTACTGTATCCCTGTGACCTTCTTATTGACGATGAAACACAGAAATTGCATCGGAATTAAATAGAAAAGGCACAATGCCGACTTAAGTACAAGAAAACTGACTCTTCTTAGTGTATATGTTTTGAAACATTCCAGTGACACTAGTTATAGATTCCAATGCTTCACTTCAGGTTTACTGTATCCCTCTGACCTTCTTATTGACGATGAAACACATAAATTGCATCGGAATTAAATACAAACGGCACAATGCCGACTTAAGTACAAGAAGACTGACCCTTCTTACAGTCTATGTTTTGAACCATTCCCGTTACACTAGTTATAGATTCCGATGCTTCATTTCACTTTTACTGTATCACTCTGACCTTAGTATTGACGATGAAACACAGACATTGCATCGGAATTAAATACAAAAGGCACAATGCCAACTTAAGTAGTAAAAGACTGACCCTTCTTACTGTCTATGATTTGAACCATTCCTGTGACACTAGTTATAGATTCCGATGCTGCACTTCAGGTGTACTGGATCCCTCGGACCGTCGTATTGACGATGAAACACAGAAATTGCATCGGAATTAAATCCAAAAGGCACAAAACCGACTCAAGTACAAGAAGACTGGCTATACTTCCTGTCTATGTTTTGAACCATTCCTGTGACACTAGTTATAGATTCGGATTCATCACTTTAGGTTTACTGTATCCCTCTGACCTTCGTATTGACGATGAAACACAGAAATTGCATCGGAATTAAATACAAAAGGCACAATGCCGACTTAAGTACAAAAAGACTGACTCTTCTTACTGTCTATGTTTTGAAACATTCCTGTGACACTAGTTATTGATTCCGATGCTTCACTTCAGGTTTACAGTATCCCTCTGACCCTCTTATTGACGATGAAACACAGAAAATGCATCGGAATTAAATACAAAAGGCACAATGCCGACTTAAGTAGTAAAAGACTGACTTTTCTTACTGTCTATGTTTTGAACCATTCCTGTGACACTAGTTATAGATTCCGATGCTTCACTTCAGGTGTACTGGATCCCTCGGACCGTCGTATTGACGATGAAACTGAGAAATTGCATCGGAATTAAATCCAAAAGGCAAAAAACCGGCTCAAGTACAAGAAGACTGGCTATTCTCCTGTCTATGCTTTGAACCATTCATGTGACACAAGTTATAGATTCCGATGCTTCACTTCAGGTTTACTGTATCCGTTGGACCTTCTTATTGACGCCGAAACACAGAAATTGCATCGGAATTAAATAGAAAATCGACAATGCCGACTTATGTACAAGAAAATAGACTCTTCTTACTGTCTATGTTCTGAACCATTCCTGTGACACTAGTAATAGATTCCGATGCTTCACTTCAGGTTTACTGTATCCCTTTGACCTTCATGTTGACAATGAAACACAGAAATAGCATCGGAATTAAATACAAAAGGCACAATGCCGACCTAAGTACAAGAGAACTGACTCTTCTTACTGTTTAAGTTTTGAACCATTCCTGTGACACTAGTTATAGATTCCGATGCTTCACTTCCTGTTTACTGTATCCCTGTGACCTTCTTATTGACGATGAAACACAGAAATTGCATCGGAATTAAATACAAAAGGCACAATGCCGACTTAAGTACAAGAAAACAGACTCTTCTTACTCTCTATGTTTTGAACCATTCCTGTGACACTAGTTATAGATTCCGATGCTTCACTTCAGGTTTACTGTATCCCCCTGACCTTCTTATTGACGATGAAACACGTAAATTGCATCGGAATTAAATACAAAAGGCACAATGCCGACTTAAGTACAAGACGACTGACTTTTCTTACTGTCTATGTTTTGAATCATTCCTGTGACACTAGTTATAGATTCCGATGCTTCACTTCAGGTTAACCGTGTCCCTCTGACCTTCGTATTAACGATGAAACACTGAAATTGCATCGGAATAAATTACAAAAGGCACAATGCTGACTCAAGTACAAGAAGACTGTCTCTTCTTACTGTCTATGTTTGAACTATTTCTGTGACACTAGTTATAGATTCCGATGCTTCACTTCAGGTTTACTGTATCCTTCAGACCTTCTTATTGACGATGAAACACAGAAATTGCATCGGAATTAAATACAAAAGGCACAATGCCGATTCCAGTACAAGAAGACTGGCTCTTCTTACTGTCTATGTTTGAAGCATTTCTGTGACACTAGTTATAGATTCCGATTCTTCGCTTCAGGTTTACTGTATCTCTCTGACCTTCTTATTGACGAAGAAACACAGATATTGCCTCGGAATTAAATACGAAAGGCACAATGCCGGCTTAAGTACAAGATGACTGACTCTTCTTACTGTCTATGCTTTGAACCATTCCTGTGACACTAGTTATAGATTCCGATGCTTCACTTCAGGTTTACTGTATCCAGCTGACCTTCTTATTGACGATGAAACACAGAAATTGCATCGGCATTAAATACAAAAGGCACAATGCCGACCTAAGTACTAGAGAACAGACTCTTCTTACTGTTTAAGATTTGAACCATTCCTGTGACACTAGTTATAGATTCCGATGCTTCACTTCATGTTTACTGTATCCCTGTGACCTTCTTATTGACGATGAAACACAGAAATTGAATCGGAATTAAATACAAAAGGCACAATGCCGACTCAAGTACAAGAAGACTGTCTCTTCTTACTGTCTATGTTTGAACCATTTCTGTGACACTAGTTATAGATTCCGATGCTTCTGTTCAGGTTTACTGTATCCCTCTGACCTTCTTATTGACGAAGAAACACAGATTTTGCTTCGGAATTAATTACAAAAGGCACAATGCCGACTTAAGTACAAGATGACTGACCCTTCTTACTGTCTATGTTTTGAACCATTCCTGTGACACCAGTTATAGATTCCGACGCTTCACTTCAGGTTTACTGTATCCCTCTGAGCTTCTTATTGACGATGAAACACAGAAATTGCATCGGAGTTAAATACAAAAGTCACAATGCCGACTTAAGTACAAGAAAACTGACTCTTCTTACTGTCTATGTTTGAACCATTCCTGTGACACTAGTTATGGATTCCAATGCTTCACTTCAGGTTTACTGTATCCCTCTGACCTTCTATTTGACGATGAAACACATAAATTGCATCGGAATTAAACACAAAAGCACAATGCCGACTTAAGTACAAGACGACTGACTTTTCTTACCGTCTATGTTTTGAACCATTCCTGTGACACTAGTTATAGATTCCGATGCTTCACTTCAGGTTTACTGTATCCCTCAGACTTTCTTATTGACGATGAAACACAAAAATTGCATCGGAATTAAATACAAAAAGCACAATGCCGACTCAAGTACAAGAAGACTGGCTCTTCTTACTGTCTATGTTTGAAGCATTTCTGTGACACTAGTTATAGATTCCGATTCTTCACTTCAGGTTTACTGTATCCCTGTGACCTTCTTATTGACGATGAAACACAGAAATTGCATCGGAATTAAATAGAAAAGGCACAATGCCGACTTAAGTACAAGAAAACTGACTCTTCTTAGTGTATATGTTTTGAAACATTCCAGTGACACTAGTTATAGATTCCAATGCTTCACTTCAGGTTTACTGTATCCCTCTGACCTTCTTATTGACGATGAAACACATAAATTGCATCGGAATTAAATACAAACGGCACAATGCCGACTTAAGTACAAGAAGACTGACCCTTCTTACAGTCTATGTTTTGAACCATTCCCGTTACACTAGTTATAGATTCCGATGCTTCATTTCACTTTTACTGTATCACTCTGACCTTAGTATTGACGATGAAACACAGACATTGCATCGGAATTAAATACAAAAGGCACAATGCCAACTTAAGTAGTAAAAGACTGACTCTTCTTACTGTCTATGTTTTGAACCATTCCTGTGACACTAGTTATAGATTCCGATGCTGCACTTCAGGTGTACTGGATCCCTCGGACCGTCGTATTGACGATGAAACACAGAAATTGCATCGGAATTAAATCCAAAAGGCACAAAACCGACTCAAGTACAAGAAGACTGGCTATACTTCCTGTCTATGTTTTGAACCATTCCTGTGACACTAGTTATAGATTCGGATTCATCACTTTAGGTTTACTGTATCCCTCTGACCTTCGTATTGACGATGAAACACAGAAATTGCATCGGAATTAAATACAAAAGGCACAATGCCGACTTAAGTACAAAAAGACTGACTCTTCTTACTGTCTATGTTTTGAAACATTCCTGTGACACTAGTTATTGATTCCGATGCTTCACTTCAGGTTTACAGTATCCCTCTGACCCTCTTATTGACGATGAAACACAGAAAATGCATCGGAATTAAATACAAAAGGCACAATGCCGACTTAAGTAGTAAAAGACTGACTTTTCTTACTGTCTATGTTTTGAACCATTCCTGTGACACTAGTTATAGATTCCGATGCTTCACTTCAGGTGTACTGGATCCCTCGGACCGTCGTATTGACGATGAAACTGAGAAATTGCATCGGAATTAAATCCAAAAGGCAAAAAACCGGCTCAAGTACAAGAAGACTGGCTATTCTCCTGTCTATGCTTTGAACCATTCATGTGACACAAGTTATAGATTCCGATGCTTCACTTCAGGTTTACTGTATCCGTTGGACCTTCTTATTGACGCCGAAACACAGAAATTGCATCGGAATTAAATAGAAAATCGACAATGCCGACTTATGTACAAGAAAATAGACTCTTCTTACTGTCTATGTTCTGAACCATTCCTGTGACACTAGTAATAGATTCCGATGCTTCACTTCAGGTTTACTGTATCCCTTTGACCTTCATGTTGACAATGAAACACAGAAATAGCATCGGAATTAAATACAAAATGCACAATGCCGACCTAAGTACAAGAGAACTGACTCTTCTTACTGTTTAAGTTTTGAACCATTCCTGTGACACTAGTTATAGATTCCGATGCTTCACTTCCTGTTTACTGTATCCCTGTGACCTTCTTATTGACGATGAAACACAGAAATTGCATCGGAATTAAATACAAAAGGCACAATGCCGACTTAAGTACAAGAAAACAGACTCTTCTTACTCTCTATGTTTTGAACCATTCCTGTGACACTAGTTATAGATTCCGATGCTTCACTTCAGGTTTACTGTATCCCCCTGACCTTCTTATTGACGATGAAACACGTAAATTGCATCGGAATTAAATACAAAAGGCACAATGCCGACTTAAGTACAAGACGACTGACTTTTCTTACTGTCTATGTTTGAATCATTCCTGTGACACTAGTTATAGATTCCGATGCTTCACTTCAGGTTAACCGTGTCCCTCTGACCTTCGTATTAACGATGAAACACTGAAATTGCATCGGAATAAATCACAAAAGGCACAATGCTGACTCAAGTACAAGAAGACTGTCTCTTCTTACTGTCTATGTTTGAACTATTTCTGTGACACTAGTTATAGATTCCGATGCTTCACTTCAGGTTTACTGTATCCTTCAGACCTTCGTATTGACGATGAAACACAGAAATTGCATCGGAATTAAATACAAAAGGCACAATGCCGATTCCAGTACAAGAAGACTGGCTCTTCTTACTGTCTATGTTTGAAGCATTTCTGTGACACTAGTTATAGATTCCGATTCTTCGCTTCAGGTTTACTGTATCTCTCTGACCTTCTTATTGACGAAGAAACACAGATATCGCCTCGGAATTAAATACGAAAGGCACAATGCCGGCTTAAGTACAAGATGACTGACTCTTCTTACTGTCTATGCTTTGAACCATTCCTGTGACACTAGTTATAGATTCCGATGCTTCACTTCAGGTTTACTGTATCCAGCTGACCTTCTTATTGACGATGAAACACAGAAATTGCATCGGCATTAAATACAAAAGGCACAATGCCGACCCATGTACAAGAAGACCAACTCTTCTTACTGCCTATGTTTTGAACCTTTACTCTGAGACCGGTTTTAGATTCCGATGCTTCACTTCAGTTTTACTATATCCCTTGGACCTTCTTATTGACGCCGAAACACAGAAATTGCATCGGAATTAAATAGAAAGGCGACAATGCCGACTTAAGTACAAGAAAATTGACTCTTCTTACTGTCTATGTTTTGAATCATTCCTGTGACGCTAGTAATAGATTACGATGCTTCACTTCAGGTTTACTGTATCCCTCTGACCTTCTTATTGACAATGAAACACAGAAATTGCATCGGAATTAAATACAAAAGGCACAATGCCGACCTAAGTACAAGAAAACTGATTCTTCTTACTGTTTATGCTTTGAACCATTCCTGTGACACTAGTTATAGATTCCGCTGCTTCACTTCAGGTTTATTGTATCCCTGTGACCTTCTTATTGACTATGAAACACAGAAATTGCATCGGAATTAAATACAAAAGGCACAATGCCGACTTAAGTACAAGAAAACTGACTCTTCTTAGTGTATATGTTTTGAACTATTCCAGTGACACTAGTTATAGAATTCCAATGCTTCACTTCAGGTTTACTGTATCAGTCTGACCTTCTTATTGACGATGAAACACATAAATTGCATCGGAATTAAATACAAAAGGCACAATGCCGACTTAAGTACAAGAGGACTGACTCTTCTTACTGTCTATGTTTTGAACCATTCCTGTGACACTAGTTATAGATTCCGATGCTTCACTTCAGGTTTACTGTATCCCTCAGACCTTCTTATTGACGATGAAACACAGAAATTGCATCGGAATTAAATACAAAAGGCACAATGCCGACTCAAGTAAAAGATGACTGGCTCTTCTTACTGTCTATGATTGAACCATTTCTGTGACACTAGTTATAGGATCCGATTCTTCACTTCAGGTTTACTGTATCCCTCTGACCTTCTTATTGACGAAGAAACACTGATATTGCCTCGGAATTAAATACAAAAGGCTCAATGCCGACTTAAGTACAAGAAGACTGACCCTTCTTAATGTCTATGTTTTGAACCATTCCCGTTACATTAGTTATAGATTCCGATGCTTCATTTCAGTTTTACTGTATCCCTCTGACCTTCGTATTGACGATGAAACACAGACATTGCATCGGAATTAATTACAAAAGGCACAATGCCGACTTAAGTAGTAAAAGACTGACTCTTCTTACTGTCTATGTATTGAACCATTCCTGTGACACTAGTTCTAGATTTCGATGCCTCACTTCAGGTGTACTGGATCCCTCGGACCGTCGTATTGACGATGAAACACAGAAATTGCTCGGAATTAAATCCAAAAGGCACAAAACCGACTCAAGTACAAGAAGACTGGCTATACTTCCTGTCTATGTTTTGAACCATTCCTGTGACACTAGTTATAGAATCCGATGCTTCATTTTAGGTTTACTGTATCCAGCTGACCTTGTTATTGACGATGAAACACAGAAATTGCATCGGAATTAATTACAAAAGGCACAATGCCGACTTAAGTACAAGAAGACTGACTCTTCTTACTGTCTATGATTTGAACCATTCCTGTGACACTAGTTATAGATTCCGATGCTTCACTTCAGGTTTACTGTATCCCTCAGACCTTCTTATTGACGATGAAACACGTAAATTGCATCGGAATTAAATACAAAAGGCACAATGCCGACTCAAGTACAAGAAGACTGTCTCTTCTTACGGTCTATGTTTGAACCATTTCTGTGACACTAGTTATAGATTCCGATGCTTCACTTCAGGTTTACTGTATCCCTCTGATCTTCTTATTGACGAAGAAACACAGATATTGCTTCGGAATTAATTACAAAAGGCACAATGCCGACTTAAGTACAAGAAGACTGACCCTTCTTACTGTCTATGTTTTGAACCATTCCCGTTACACTAGTTATAGATTCCGATGCGTCATTTCAGTTTTACTGTATCACTCTGACCCTAGTATTGACGATGAAACACAGACATTGCATCGGAATTAAATACAAAAGGCACAATGCCGACTTAAGTTGTAAAAGACTGACTCTTCTTACTGTCTATGTTTTGAACCATTCCTGTGACACTAGTTATAGATTCCGATGCTGCACTTCAGGTGTACTGGATACCTCGGACCGTCGTATTGACGATGAAACACAGAAATTGCATCGGAATTAAATCCAAAAGACACAAAACCGACTCAAGTACAAGAAGACTCTCTATACTTCCTGTCTATGTTTTGAACCATTCCTGTGACACTAGTTATAGATTCCGATTCTTCACCTCAGGTTTACTGTATCCCTCTGACCTTCTTATTGACGAAGAAACACTGATATTGCCTCGGAATTAAATACAAAAGGCTCAATGCCGACTTAGGTACAAGAAGACTGACCCTTCTTACTGTCTATGTTTTGAACCATTCCCGTTACACTAGTTATAGTTCCGATGCTTCACTTCAGTTTTACTGTATCGCTCTGACGTTCGTATTGACGATGAAACACAGAAATTGCACGGAATTAAATACAAAAGGCACAATGCCGGCTTAAGTACAAAAAGACTGACTCTTCTTAATGTCTACGTTTTGAACCATTCCTGAGACACTAGTTATTGATTCCGATGCTTCACATCAGGTTTACAGTATCCCTCTGACCCTCTTATTGACGATGAAGCACAGAAAATGCATCGGAATTAAATACAATAGGCACAATGCCGACTTAAGTATTAAAAGACTGACTCTTCTTACTGTCTGTGTTTTGAACCATTCCTGTGACACTAGTTATAGATTCCGATGCTTCACTTCAGGTGTTCTGGATCCCTCGGACCGTCGTATTGACGATGAAACAGAGAAATTGCATCGGAATTAAATCCAAAAGGCACAAAACCGACTCAAGTACAAGAAGACTTTCTATTCTTCCTGTCTATGCTTTGAACCATTCCTGTGACACTAGTTATAGATTCCGATGCTTCACTTCAGGTTTACTGTATCCCTTGGACCTTCTTATTGACGCCGAAACACAGAAATTGCATCGGAATCAAATAGAAAATCGACAATGCCGACTTATGTACAAGAAAATAGACTCTTCTTACTGTCTATGTTTTGAACCATTCCTGTGACACTAGTAATAGGTTCCGATGCTTCACTTCAGGTTTACTGTATCCCTCTGACCTTCTTGTTGACAATGAAACACAGAAATTGCATCGGAATTAAATACAAAACGCACAATGCCGACCTAAGTACAAGAGAACTGACTCTTCTTACTGTTTAAGTTTTGAACCATTCCTGTGACACTAGTTATAGATTCCGACGCTTCACTTCATGTTTACTGTATCCCTGCGACCTTCTTATTGACGATGAAACACAGAAATTGCATCGGAATTAAATACAAAAGCACAATGCCGACTTAAGTACAAGAAAACAGACACTTCTTACTCTCTATGTTTTGAACCATTCCTGTGACACTAGTTATTGATTCCGATGCTTCACTTCATGTTTACTGTATCCCTCTGACCTTCTTATTGACGATGAAACACGTAAATTGCATCGGAATTAAATACAAAAGGCACAATGCCGACTTAAGTACAAGACGACTGACTTTTCTTACTGTCTATGATATGAATCATTCCTGTGACACTAGTAATAGATTCCGATGCTTCACTTCAGGTTAACTGTATCCCTCTGACCTTCGTATTAACGATGAAACACTGAAATTGCATCGGAATAAAATACAAAAGGCACAATGCTGACTCAAGTTCAAGAAGACTGTCTCTTCTTACTGTCTATGTTTGAACCATTTCTGTGACACTAGTTATAGATTCCGATGCTTCACTACAGGTTTACTGTATCCCTCAGACCTTCTTATTGACGATGAAACACAGAAATTGCATCGGAATTAAATAGAAAAGGCACAATGCCGTCTCAAGTACAAGAAGACTGGCTCTTCTTACTGTCCACGTTTGTTGCATTTCTATGACACTAGTTATAGATTCCGATTCTTCGCTTCAGGTTTACTGTATCCCTCTGACCTTCTTATTGACAAAGAAACACAGATATTGCCTCGGAATTAAATACGAAAGGCACAATGCCGACTTAAGTACAAGATGACTGACTCTTCTTACTGTCTATGTTTTGAACCATTCCTGTGACACTAGTTATAGATTCCGATGCTTCACTTCAGGTTTACTGTATCCCTCTGACCTTCGTATTGACGATGAAACACAGAAATGGCATCGGAATTAAATACAAAAGGCACAATGCCGACTGAAGTACAAAAAGACTGACTCTTCTCACTGTCTATGTTTGAACCATTCCTGTGACACTAGTTATAGATTCCGATGCTTCAATTCAGGTTTACTGTATCCCTCTGACCCTCTTTTTGACGATGAAACACTGAAAATGCATTGGAATTAAATACAAAAGGCACAATGCCGACTTAAGTAGTAAAAGACTGACTCTTCTTACTGTCTATGTTTTGAACCATTCCTGTGACACTAGTTATAGATTCCGATGCTTCACTTCAGGTTTACTGTATCCAGCTGACTTCATATTGACGATGAAACACAGAAATTGCATCGGAATTAAATACAAAAGGCACAATGCCGACTTAAGTACAAGAGGACTGACTCTTCTTACTGTCTATGTTTTGAACCATTCCTGTGACACTAGTTATAGATTCCGATGCTTCACTTCAGGTTTACTGTATCCCTCAGACCTTCTTATTGACGATGAAACACAGAAATTGCATCGGAATTAAATACAAAAGGCACAATGCCGACTCAAGTAAAAGATGACTGGCTCTTCTAACTGTCTATGATTGAACCATTTCTGTGACACTAGTTATAGAATCCGATTCTTCACTTCAGGTTTACTGTATCCCTCTGACCTTCTTATTGACGAAGAAACACTGATATTGCCTCGGAATTAAATACAAAAGGCTCAATGCCGACTTAAGTACAAGAAAACTGACCCTTCTTAATGTCTATGTTTTGAACCATTCCCGTTACATTAGTTATAGATTCCGATGCTTCATTTCAGTTTTACTGTATCCCTCTGACCTTCGTATTGACGATGAAACACAGACATTGCATCGGAATTAATTGCAAATGGCACAATGCCGACTTAAGTAGTAAAAGACTGACTCTTCTTACTGTCTATGTATTGAACCATTCCTGTGACACTAGTTCTAGATTTCGATGCCTCACTTCAGGTGTACTGGATCCCTCGGACCGTCGTATTGACGATGAAACACAGAAATTGCTCTGAATTAAATCCAAAAGGCACAAAACCGACTCAAGTACAATAAGACTGGCTATACTTCCTGTCTATGTTTTGAACCATTCCTGTGACACTAGTTATAGAATCCGATGCTTCATTTTAGGTTTACTGTATCCAGCTGACCTTGTTATTGACGATGAAACACAGAAATTGCATCGGAATTAAATACAAAAGGCACAATGCCGACTTAAGTACAAGAGGACTGACTCTTCTTACTGTCTATGATTTGAACCATTCCTGTGACACTAGTTATAGATTCCGATGCTTCACTTCAGGTTTACTGTATCCCTCAGACCTTCTTATTGACGATGAATCACAAAAATTGCATCGGAATTAAATACAAAAGGCACAATGCCGACTTAAGTACAAGAAGACTGACTCTTCTTTCTGTCTATGTTTTGAACCATTCTTGTGACACTAGTTATTGATTCCGATGCTTCACTTCAGGTTTACTGTATCCCTCTGACCCTCTTATTGACGATGAAACACAGAAAATGCATCAGAATTAAATACAAAAGGCACAATGCCGACTTAAGTAGTAAAAGACTGACTCTTCTTACTGTCTATGTTTTGAACCATTCCTGTGACACTAGTTATAGATTCCGATGCTTCACTTCAGGTGTACTGGATCCCTCGGACCGTCGTATTGACTATGAAACACAGAAATTGCATCGGAATTAAATCCAAAAGGCACAAAACCGACTCAAGTACAAGAAGACTGGCTATACTTCCTGTCTATGTTTGAACCATTCCAGTGACACTAGTTATAGATTCCGATGCTTCACTTCAGGTTTACTGTATCCTTTGGACCTTCTTATTGACGCCGAAACACAGAAATTGCATCGGAATTAAATAGAAAAGCGACAATGCCGACTTATGTACAAGAAAATAGACTCTTCTTACTGTCTATGTTTTGAACCATTCCTGTGACACTAGTAATAGATTCCGATGCTTCACTTCAGGTTTACAGTATCCCTCTGACCTTCTTATTGATGATGAAACACAGAAATTTCAGAGGAATTACATACAAAAAGCACAATGCCGACTTAAGTAGAAGAACGCTGACTCTTCTTACTGTCTATGTTTTGAACCATTCCTGTGACACTAGTTATAGATTCCGATGCTTCACTTCAGGTTTTTTGTATCCCTCTGACATTCTTGTTGACAATTAAACACAGAAATTGCATCGGAATTAAATACAAAAGGCACAATGCCGACCTCAGTACAAGAGAACTGACTCTTCTTACTGTTTAAGATTTGAACCATTCCTGTGCCACTAGTTATAGATTCCGATGGTTCACTTCATGTTTACTGTATCCCTGTGACCTTCTTATTGACGATGAAACACAGAAATAGCATCGGAAGTAAATACAAAAGCACAATGGCGACTTAAGTACAAGACGACTGACTTTTCTTACTGTCTATGTTTTGAATCATTCCTGTGACACTTGTTATAGATTCCGATGCTTCACTTCAGGTTAACTGATCCCTCTGACCTTCGTATTAACGATGAAACACGTAAATTGCATCGGAATTAAATACAAAAGGCACA